>NW_008751951.1:474471-482039 GCF_000715545.1 Opisthorchis viverrini
GAATCAATTGAACCGGGAATGTATCTATATTGTGGTTATAGAATACAAAATTTCTCGCCACATTCTCTCATTTGGCCTCAAATCAATCAAGCTGAACCCCCGTGTATGGCGTCCTTCTTCAAATAAATATGCTGAAGAGTTTGTTGAAGAGTCTTCGGCAGCCCTATGAGTAGTGTGTTATGTATAAAAAAGTGTTTTTATTCATGATGTTTTCCTTTCGCAAGTATGCATGTGCTTGATAAAGTGGAAAGATTAGTTTTCGAACTACTCAACATAAGTCCCCATTTGTGACGTTCATCCATTTTTTTCGGGAGGACTCATAAGACTTAGGCGAACTGTCCATGCTCATGAAAACACGATTGAACAAACGGGCCGTTACTTATTGTTTAGTCAGCAGGCCGTTACAGGACCAATTCGGATATTGGGCTGAACAAAAGTTTGCTTGCGGAAACCTTCAAAGTTATTTTGCTTTTTTTCAGGGAGCTGCAGACCTCCGGAAACCCATGTACCTGTCTGTTTTCAGTGATGTTCCGCTCAACTGCGCATTGACAGAAGCTGTGCGGTTGTTTGTGTGTGCGTTTATCAAATCTACGAACATTTTTTATTCAGAGCAAGAAAAGAAAGAAGCAGAACCATGATATCAACTGGTTGCAAGTTAGTTTTTTGACTTGATTAATTTGCTTTAATATCTACTGAGTACTCCATTACTCCATTGGTTGCAGAAAAATTAATCTTTGTGTGGCTAGTGTAACCGCAAAAAGTATAACTCCTCATATACAGCAAAGTTATACTGAAAATGGATGTAGGTTTTCTGTGTATATCCTCCGAAATTCTGAAACTGGCAGATTAAACAGGAGATAGGAATCCATCGCTTCAGCAAAACAGAATGACTTGTGTCTATCACGCGAAATATTCCATTAAATCATCACCACGTTATTGAGAAAACTTTTCGATGACTTTTTTCAGTCGAACTAAATCTCTTGCTCATAATAAGGAAATGGTGGGAATCCAAACATGCCAGGCTTAGCCAAGTTCCAAAGAGATGTTTTGGTTTCACCTGGCTAAACACAATACTATGATATGCATAGTGCACATAATCAACTAGGAATATGTAAAAGGTATCTGAGGCAATTGGGACAGACAGAGATATATGGGAAAGAATTCCCTAACCGAGAAGTCAATCTAACACCTACAATGGATGGTGTGTTTTGGTCCTTTTCTCAAGTACAGAGACGGCTCGAAAGTCCATATGGACATTTGGATTGCCTAATAAAAGCGTTTAGAACAAAATGTATGCAGTTTATTTGAACCAGAGATGACTAAACGGCGGTGCGTCGTCAAGGAAATCTGCTTCGTCAGCCGTCAGATAAGCAGACAGCGCGATAGTGGTGAAGCGGTTGGGCACTCTGAGACTACTCATGCAGGTCAACTGATAGTCGAAATAAACTTTCTTTCGTCTCATAGAATGATGACAAAATGATAACAAATGAAGAACAGATTTCTTCAGGACAGAGCCACCACACAACCGTTATGTAGTGGGTTCCAGTTAATGTTCCGCAAAGGCATGTGAGCTAGCCGTCCCCTGTGGCCAACTGTGCAATACACCACCGCACTTATTCAATAGAAAGCATGAACGTCAGACGTGAGCAGCAACATACTGACCAATCTGTGAGCAGGTACATTGCAACTGAGAGTTGATAGGACCATTTATTCTCCAGTAAGTCAATCAGTAGTTTGTTCTCAGAGACGCAGTTGTAGCACACTAAAGAAAATCATAAAACAGCTCCACACAAGGAAAAAAATGATGTAAAGGAGTGGAACAAAATTTTATCTGAATTTGTGTGGAATTGTATGTCTGGCATTGTATGTTATCAGATTTAAACATTAGGCATATGATAGATAAATGGTTTGGCGGTATTACTACTGTGAACAACGTGCCAAATATGGAGATGTAGTTCGGCACGCCCATGAAATGGTTTCTTTTTTTATCTAATGAGGAAGTAACTGAAATAACCGCCGACTACTTTGTGATTAATTGGTTCGACGAAACTTACCTCGGCGTAATACCGTTTCCGCACCGCCTCTCATTGTTTCTTGTACAACTGATAACTTCCAACATTGTATCGTAGTAAATTGCCATCACATGATTGCTCACTGTTCACGTGTGTTTCGGTTTCCCGATTTTCTATCGAAATAATCAGACTTCACATTTTTGTTCATATTCACACCACTCTCGTTTGAAGGGTTGTCCTCCTGTTCCGGCTTAATTATTCTGGTGAGTCCACACCAAAGGGAAGCGCTGGACTTTAGTTACGCTTTTATTAGATCTCACCAACAGTGAACACCCAATGGCCGTGCCCGGCTCTATATCTGTAAGATATATTTTTAATAGTACAATCATCACCTGTCTGCCATAATACTGTAGTTAGCTCCGAATTGCAACCTAATTCGCCGCACAGCTACCAGCGATGATTAACTGCCTGGAGGGTATTAAACAGAGTGACTCATTTCATGCGGTAAACATCCGCTTCTCATCCAACATGCACTCGATGGGACCTCAATATGGATGGATAGGGTAGTGGACGAATCACATTCCAGTTCCGTATTCAACTCAAGGACCTTCTTGCTTGTTAGTTTTTTCTCTCGAAAGGACGGTTTTTTTAAACAATATCTTTGCCTGGGCTGTAAAAGGAGATTACTACTAGGTCGTGCAGTAAAAGCAGATCATATTACTCTTGCAAAAATATCGAAACAACCATCAACCACCAGAACACCCGGCCAGTCCCGCATCGTCCATAAGTGCCATACCTTTTTTTATTTTTTTTTCACGGCGAGCCGCATTCCGCAAAATTTCCGAAATCAAAGACTTGTTCCAAAGAGCCTTGCAGCGGAAAACAAGCCGATGCCCATGATCCACTCACTGATCAGAAATGTGGTGAATACGCAATTTGACGCCACTAATTCTTCAGTCAAGACTCCACATCACGGTTCAGCTGACTGCTTGAGTGACAAATGCTCCGACTGAACCCTCACTGGTCTTGTATAGATATTCTTCCATCGGAAAAACAAGCAGATTTTTGGCAGCCCGATGAGGGTGATGGGGCTTTCAGTCCAGCATTAATATTTTAGGTCCTTCTAAGGTACGCTGAAAGCCTCAGGAGCACTGTGCGGCTTTTCCGTTCTTACTGGCAATCAATAGCAGTGCGAAGCCTAAGAAATTTTAAACAGTTTGAAACCACTGCCAGCCAGAGCTTGCGGGTTCAAAAGTTCCTGAAGCCTCCTGGGATGCTCACTTCTGATGGTTCTCAATAATGATGAAACAGCCGTACAATACTGGTCACATTTTCAGCATACTTTAACTTCACTCCCGGGACGAGATCTCCTCGCACAACCAGCGATATTTTTCACTAATTTTCAGTCAGTGAACCACGCGTAGACATCCATTAACCATATCAGACAAATAAGTATCCAGTGCACCCATCGTTTACAGATTCCTCATAACAGCGGTTCTAACTCCTTCGCTTGACAATGCAGGCGGATATGTGTGAGCTTTCACAGTACACTGATTTTTTTAGCTACCTGTGGCTTGGTATTCAATAGTAAACTGCGTTTAAACAGCACTATGGGAAAGCGCAGAGTAACCCGGGTGGGACCTATCGATCAAAGAACACAACGGACACAACATGGTAGGTTTCAAAGGGTGTAATTTCGAAAGTACAAGATGCGTGGTGTGGCACGTTGGCAGAAGGCCTTCAGAAAAATAGTCAGACAAGAAATCCGATGCATTTTTTCAAATCTTCTAAAATGTGGACAGCTAATGTGAATCGCTTGGTAAATAACAATCAATCAATCAATTTAGGTCATGCAAAACAAAACTGGGACCGTTTGCGTGTCTGGAATCCAATAGACCAGTCAGGTAGTAGATGGAAAAGCCGAAAATTAACCAAGCAGCTGTAAGAAAAGAAGAGAACTACTGAACTGAATGTTGTCAACGAACGCAGAAGAATCATAGGACAACGTGACACAAATTATGAACAGACCAAGAAGACCACTTGCGGGAGAATTTTCATTCGACCAACGACATCAGGGATAGTGGATGTTCTCCTGGTATTGTTAGATTTATCAGAATCAAGAGATGTATCCGCTTACTGGAGAAACTTTCGCAAGCCATTTGCCAGGCTGGTGGATAGAACAAGTGCCACCTGAGCGCATGCTGAAAGACGGTCTCTTTGTTTGGCCAGCAGAGATTGAATGTTCATACAACTGCAAGTGAACTATACGTGCCAGTTAAACAGAGTTAAAGTGCAGTTGATGTGTTGAAGCGTGAAGACTTTCACCGTCACGGGCAACTGACCTCAGTGTCCAGCATTCATGTGGACGGAGCTTAGGAGTTTCAATCCGCGCACAAATGCATTCTGAGTTTACTTAGGAGTTTCAGGCTGTTTATGTGAGCGAGTGGCAGTTCCTTCAGCCGTGAAAAGACGTTGATATTAAGGAGATTTGGACAGACAGAGAGACAGATTAATAGATTAGTTAAGATTAGACTGGATGAGAATAAATTATATCAGATTAGGCTAGATTACGGTATTCTATATCAGATCAGAGTAGACCGGATTAGATTGGAATAGATAGATATATAGAGAGAAGAAACCAGATGAACACTGGGTAGGTTATTCTAAATTTAGCACCAGAATTTATCACTTGAGCACTACCAGCTACGTGGAGCAATTCCTGCTCTAGTATTGATTTCCTCAGTTCGTTTGTCAGCCCAAATGGGGAAGTTCCCTATTCTCTCTCATGAGGGTCATATCGCGCACCCATCATGCAAGCTTGCCTTGACTTCGGACTGGCAACTTGGATCTAAGATGTAGGAGCATGCCACATTCTGAGTGCTGGGCCCAAGTAGATCTATCGAATTGTGTACTATGGATATCGCGTCTGTAGCTGGAGGAAAACGGGTTTCTTTCATTGTGAGCGGTTTGGATTTCTCATGATCATTTGATAACATGCCTTGAAGTAAACTGGTTCAAAATGGCGTTTTCAAAATATACGATTACAAAACTTGTCGTTCGCTTCCAGAGAGGATTTTTCTCGCCCTGAAAGTAGGACATCAAATTAAGTTCCATGCAAGTTTCAGTGTGACAGTGTACATTCCCGGCCAAGTTAGAGAACCGAATGTTAAACTGAGCAATGACTTATTGCTAAACAGGTGCACTACGTCAAGGAGAAAGGAAACGAGGTTTATTTTTTTCGGCTTCAAATTAAATTATTGAATACTGAGTGCCCCTGATAGAATTAGCTAAACTGTGCGGTAGAGTGTTGAGAGAGCATATTGTCAAGTTACACGATACGCTGACGAAACAAGTCACAATTGGTTTTCTTTGCTCCTGGTTCAAGTGACTTTGGGAGAAAAAAGCAAGTCCAGTTCACTTCGTCAAAGTGCTGTATTACGGTTGCAGTGTTTTTCGGTGTCTGGTAAGAGTGATCGGAACGGAATAGAATATTCTCAGTTCTAACCATGAAAACACGTCAGTAAGATATCACTTCGGGAAAGGTGATCAACTTTTCGAACACAGAGATAAGGATTCCGAAGGTGGTCGTCTCACTCCTAGCCGCTCATCCCTAGGTCACGTAATCTGCACTATATCGCCGGGGACGAATAGCAACACATCGCGATTGTGTACAAGGAAATTTTATTTTGGGTTTATCTTGTTGGAACAGTAAGCGAATTATATGCATAAATACAGCTAATAAGGATCGATGAGACTGTCTCACCTGGAAAACTGTTCGTGGTCTCTGGCACAGTTCTTACGAACGTGACAGGAAGCAAACTAGAGACGAACATCTTCTCACTGACTATAAAGTATCAAAAACCCGCACAAAACGTCCTCAAAATGGATTCGTCCGGATATAGAACTTCGAAAGTTACCTGCTTCCGATAAGGTACCGATCCATAGCTATAAATGAATGTTCAAGTTGGACGACCAAGTTCTGAGGAAGCTCTGGGCCCAAGTAGATCTATCGAATTGTGTGATATGGATATTGCGTCTGTAGCCGGAGGAAAACGGGTTTCTTTCATTGTGAGCGGTTTGGATTTCTCATGATCATTTGATAACATGCCTTGAAGTAAACTGGTTCAAAATGGCGTTTTCAAAATAGCTTGCCTTGACTTCGGACTGGCAACTTGGGTCTAAGATGTAGGAGCATGCCACAGTCTGAGTGATGGGCCCAAGTAGATCTATCGAATTGTGTGATATGGATATTGCGTCTGTAGCCGGAGGAAAACGGGTTTCTTTCATTGTGAGCGGTTTGGATTTCTCATGATCATTTGATAACATGCCTTGAAGTAAACTGGTTCAAAATGGCGTTTTCAAAATATACGATTACAAAACTTGTCGTTCGCTTCCAGAGAGGATTTTTCTCGCCCTGAAAGTAGGACATCAAATTAAGTTCCATGCAAGTTTCAGTGTGACAGTGTACATTCCCGGCCAAGTTAGAGAACCGAATGTTAAACTGAGCAATGACTTATTGCTAAACAGGTGCACTACGTCAAGGAGAAAGGAAACGAGGTTTATTTTTTTCGGCTTCAAATTAAATTATTGAATACTGAGTGCCCCTGATAGAATTAGCTAAACTGTGCGGTAGAGTGTTGAGAGAGCATATTGTCAAGTTACACGATACGCTGACGAAACAAGTCACAATTGGTTTTCTTTGCTCCTGGTTCAAGTGACTTTGGGAGAAAAAAGCAAGTCCAGTTCACTTCGTCAAAGTGCTGTATTACGGTTGCAGTGTTTTTCGGTGTCTGGTAAGAGTGATCGGAACGGAATAGAATATTCTCAGTTCTAACCATGAAAACACGTCAGTAAGATATCACTTCGGAAAGGTGATCAGTTTTTCGAACGCAGATATAAGGATTCCGAAAGTGGTCGTCTCACTCCTAGCCGCTCATCCCTAGGTCACGTAATCTGCACTATATCGCCGGGGACGAATAGCAACACATCGCGATTGTGTACAAGGAAATTTTATTTTGGGTTTATCTTGTTGGAACAGTAAGCGAATTATATGCATAAATACAGCTAATAAGGATCGATGAGACTGTCTCACCTGGAAAACTGTTCGTGGTCTCTGGCACAGTTCTTACGAACGTGACAGGAAGCAAACTAGAGACGAACATCTTCTCACTGACTATAAAGTATCAAAAACCCGCACAAAACGTCCTCAAAATGGATTCGTCCGGATATAGAACTTCGAAAGTTACCTGCTTCCGATAAGGTACCGATCCATAGCTATAAATGAATGTTCAAGTTGGACGACCAAGTTCTGAGGAAGCTCACCTCGGTGGCCAGTTCGGAGTTGACGCTCTTCGCACGGATAATAGAAAACAACCTCTTCAGTCATGAACTGAATTTCATTTTTTCCAGACAGCATAAATTTCAAGCCCATATTGTGTGACTTTGAGGCAAGCAATTACCGATCAGTCAGAGACTCATGTGGACTAAGGGGCAGTGACCTTGCACCAAGGAGTTTTGGATACAGGATTATTTTTGATCGCGGAATTGTGCGAGCAC
>NW_008751951.1:483924-542627 GCF_000715545.1 Opisthorchis viverrini
TGAATGTTCAAGTTGGACGACCAAGTTCTGAGGAAGCTCACCTCGGTGGCCAGTTCGGAGTTGACGCTCTTCGCACGGATAATAGAAAACAACCTCTTCAGTCATGAACTGAATTTCATTTTTTCCAGACAGCATAAATTTCAATCCCATATTGTGTGACTTTGAGGCAAGCAATTACCGATCAGTCAGAGACTCATGTGGACTAAGGGGCAGTGACCTTGCACCAAGGAGTTTTGGATACAGGATTATTTTTGATCGCGGAATTGTGCGAGCACAAGTACCGTTTCGTTTCCCACATGAAACACTGGCTAATACAAAGCAGTCTAAACGATCAACTAAACTGCCTGTTTGAAGCTCAATGACATAATTTGAGTTTAAGCGAGTAGCTCGCAGGACGAGCACCCTGTTCACCTAATGCAAACACATATTTCAGTTAGGACGAATGTTGATTAAACGACATTAAAAAAGAATTGGACTTTCATTTATCCACAAAAGGCGTCCTAAACAATGAATTGAACAGTTCAGAAAGCACTTCGAAGGACTGAATGAACCTGAGTGAGGTGTCCGCTATCGTCAACAGAAGTCCAGCATTCGATTTCACTGGTTCACGGCAACAAAGCATCCGGTTTGCATCCTTCGCTTAGCAAACCTGGTGGCGGTTTAGCCGCATGGCATTTCTTACAAAGATACAGTGAGGAAGGAATACCGACAGAAAGGAGCATCCAGACCGTGATTTCCACATTTAAAATAGTGCAAGGATATCGCACAAAAACCACCGAGATATTGATTCAGTGACCATAGCTTCCAAGCGGATCAGAGACGTTGCTGCTGTCTGTGGAAGATCTTCAAAAGTTCTCTGTGTTTGATCACAGGTGCCTCTGAATCAAAGCGTGAGTCTTGTAGGATCACCGAACCAGTAATGTTGGAGTGTGCTTGATGTTTGTTAGATGGATGTCAGATGTAGGGAGTTCAAACACTGGCATGGCCATTAGATATTCACTTTTAATGAGATATGATAAGAGAGAAACTCTTAGTGTTTCGTCTTGTAGGATCACCGAACCAGTAATGTTGGAGTGTGCTTGATGTTTGTTCCTCAGATGTCAGATGTAGGGAGTTCAAACACTGGCATGGCCATTAGATATTCACTTTTAATGAGATATGATAAGAGAGAAACTCGAGTTTAGTGTTTCCCCCTTCGGTGTGGACTCACCGGCGGAGACGAAGGGATAATTGTTCAAGCGAGAATCATATGAAAGTCCACTCACCCTCAACAGGCCGCCTGGTCACACTTCTAAAAATGAGCTACTTAGACCATTTACTTCATACGTCAGAAGGCCTGTGCAGACCCGCACAGCTCTCTTCTCTCAGCCTTGTCTCAAACGGAGACGACCCAGAGGCGGTCAGTCCGTGAAATGGCAACGAAGCACCAAATTCCTTACCAATCAATTTAGCCGAGACGAACCAATGGTTACTAACCCTGCCAGATATGGTAGTCACGTAGCCAATGAATTTGAACAAATACCATTTTTCTTCCCTCTGATGTAAAACAAGTGTCTTTTTGGTGACTCATCTTGTTTAGGTCCACATGGATGAAAAATAAATCAGAACAAAGTATACGATTGGGGAGGTTGATCGCTAAGGAGGTTAACGATGTCTTCATTCGATAGTAAGTTAAATGATTCTATCAACGTTTTTAGTGTAAGTGCAGGTGGTATCAATGGTACATCGTGCAGACAAAAGCCAACAATTTTGGTTCAGGGTCATGGCGACTCATGGAGGCCCGTATTCGCCTTGCAATCAGTGAGACTGGTGTGGGGACCTGGTTTTGGGCGACTGGTTAGACACATTTAAGTGATCTCCAGTTCGTTCAGTCAATATAAGTCACAACACGACTGGAGAGTTGGTTGCGTGATACGTCATACTTTTCAATTTGGTCTGTCCTATTCTAAAAAATAAGAGTAGATGGGTGATGGGGCAACTTCAGCCAATGAAGAACGTGATTAATATACTTGGTCGAATGACCTCCTTTAAAGTGCCGTCTAAAGAAGTTAGGATTCTTATCCTTGTGGAAGGCTGCATATTTTGAGTTTTCAAAATCCAAATTTTGAATGCTTCTGTTCACAGGAAAAAGGCCACATATTTACCTGCCAATGAGTATGCATGCATCTATGTCAAGAACAAATGACCAGCCACAGAAGAGTCTTACTTTCAGTGGTATGGTTAAAGTCTAGGCGTTTATTGACCGCTCCAGATAGCACGAATACCTCTCTCTCATTTCATTGGTTGTAAAAACGACGCGGTTGTCCAAAAATTCTGGTTTCACCCTTCCTTCTGCACTTCTATATGCAACCGTAAATCGCTAGTGAGTGTCCAATTCAGAAATTTCACTGGATCGAAAGGTCACACTGATCGATAACAATGAAAACCTGCACGCGAAAGCTTACACAAATTCGGACAAGTTGTGGTCTCGAGGTAAATCACGAATGTACCCTCTGATTTAGTTTAACGATTGTTTGATTTAGAATACTTCGTGCCACCTCATACCAGACACGTAAAATCTACATTTAGGCATTAGCACCTCATCACAAACGTTAGTGGGATTGTGATTATCCTTCCACTGGAATGCGGTACTTCTATGACGCCTCGCTAGAGATGCGTTTTTGTATCTCTTGTTGAACTCTTTGTGCTCCAATCTCGAGAGACAATTTATGACTTAACAAAAGGTTATGAAATGAGCTGGGTGATCGTCGCATATGTTGCTGAAGAATGAATGTGCTGCACACAGGCCACCTCATGATTCAGTTGGCACGATATTCGAGATATCGCAGTATATCGAAACTCTTCGACAGCCCACAACCGGTTTCGCTCTTCTTGGGGCTCATCAGGTAGGCACAGTCCCCGAGTTTCCGTCAAACTTATGATTTACTTGAACCCAAATTGCACTGTTTTCGAGAAATACACTCATTTGCAAATCAATTTGGTTATCACGAGAGACTCAACTGAATCTCTAGTTTATGGTATCGTGCCACCTGAAACATGAGGCGGCAGCAAATTCAGTTGTAGAATATCATAAACGATAGATTCAGTTGAGTCTCTCGTGATAACCAAATTGATTTGCAAATGAGTGGTGTATTTCTCGAAACCAGTGCAATTTGGGTTCAAGTAGATCATAAGTTTGACGGAAACTTGGGGATTGCGCCTACCTGATGAGCTTCAAGAAGGGCGAAACCGGTCATGGGCTGTCGAAGAGTTTTCAGCAACCGTGTGAGTAGTTTCCTTTATGAAGAACGGTGTGTATTAATTGCAAAAAATCGCCAACAGAGGAAATCCCGACACAGGCCACAGTGTAAGCTGTCACAATACAGCTGCGTGAAGCTGAAACCCTGTATTGTACCTTGTATTGTACCATAACCAAAATATATTAGAAATTATGATTTTGGGTTATTTATCTTGGCACTACCAGTGCTGTCATGGGTAGTGTTGCCAGTAGTGGGGGTTTCACGTGAGCCGCCCTGCGTTTGATTGGAGGCACTGGACGGTATATTTCTCAGTTGCCGTCGGTGACGTTCAGGCAGTCAGTTTCTACCCTGATCGTCTTATGGAGGTATGAGCACCCTAGTTGTCTGCGGTGGGCTAGCTCTGGGCCTCTTTCCCCGACCAGTTTTGCTTCCTTTCACTATAAGACTTTGATCAGATAACCTGGCCTGACTTTACGGCAATGATGCACTCACCTAGTGGTGCTATCCGTGACAGTGATGTATTGCTTCTATACAGAACTTAACCTTTTATTGAAGGACTAACAGACCTTCAGTCTGATCGGTTCTCCTGAGGATCATGCTGTCAGTAGGGTTCTAGTTTGATCTTCATGCGTATTCTATCCTCTCACATAAATCCATACAACTCTTCCGTTTTCTCAGATAGGTGCCTCTTTTCTTTCTGCTCTAGTTTTTGTCAGAATATACCCTTTCTTGACTCTTTCTCCACATGCTATTTACCGCCCACGAGTTAAATAACATGTTCATCTTGATCACAGCCATCTCTTCAATACGCCTGGATTTGGCTGACTTTTAAGGAGTGAGTGTGACACAACCAAGGTCCAAATGATGAACTCTTGTAAAACCCTGTGAGGAGCAACCTTTTTCAACATTGTACAATTTCCCCAGAAATCTCTCGAACACCGCACACTTTTAGTTTAATCCTCAAGGCTCCAGTGTCCTCTAACAATATCCTGTATAATATTACTTACTAAAGTTGCTATTTCATGAGTACGGATCTCTGGGTTGAAAATGAATTTAATGTTATTAGCTATGTGGTTTAGAAATGCGTTAACGCTCTTAGACAGCTTAAAAGAAACGAGGGCGAGAATTTAAGCTTGAAGTGAGGAAAAGTTTTGTGCGGTTATGTCGGAATTAATTAATTAATGTTTCATGCATGAACGAATCGATGTATGTAGACATTCATGGAGGAAGTGTCATTGTTCACGTGTAGAGGCTTGTCGGCAGGCGAAGTTTTCCCAGCGACGAGCTTCTTTGAGCGTTGTACGCCCGAATTGGTTTTCTATAGAGGAGAATGTCGGTAGTTCAGGTAGCGTAGATGGCCGTTGGCTTGTTCGCTGAGCTGGGCAATTTGGTTGCAAACGTTTCATCACCAATCGAGGTGACGTCATCAGTGCGTAGTTGTGCGTAGCGGTGGGTTAGTGGTTGTGTGTTCAGTAGTGTTACGTGTGTGTTGATATACGTGCTGGTAGCCGGGGATGACCTTTGACCGCGCTTAGTTATTCTGTCGGGCGGTTCCATTGGTTGTTCTTTTATCCCGTGTCCTCATTCGCCGATGCCCACGTGACCTTGGAATTTGGTATCCCTCGCCGTCGTAGTCTGGTCAATCCAACAGGATTGACCTTTGTCCTTCCGAGCTCCGTTGTTACCTTTATTGATTTGTCTGTACAGAACGTTAAAGTTTAGTGAAGGACTAGCAAACCTTCAATCAGAGTGGTTTTTCTGAGGATCATGCTCTGAGTAGGGTTCTAGTTTGCTCTTCATGCGTTTTCTATGCTCTCACATAAATCCATACAACTGATTGAACCTGCCGTAGAGTACCATGCTTCCAGAAATTCTCTTCCGTGTCCCGTGTCTCCTTATATTTTGAACTCACAAAATTAAATTAAGTAACTGCTCATTTTTGCCCAAGCAGAAAATGTGCCAAAAAAACTTGGCCACTCAAATCAGATAAGTGGATATTCCTGACATCGAATGATCAGCTACGAGGACATGAAAAGCAATGATATGATGGGACATCGATTAGGATATTTTAGTTTCAGGTGCACAATATGGCTGTTCCAGGAAATCTGCCCGCATTAGGTTGAAGAGATTTAGCTGCTTTTGGCAAAATACACTCACTTGCAAACAATTTCTTGCGGGGGAGATTTAGCTGGGTTCCAGCTGAGTCTGGTCGTCGTTTCGCCTGATTCTAAAGTCAGATGTGGAAACGCCGTTGGTATTGCTTCATCAGTATGCGAACATGTAAGATGCCACACGTTTGTGATCATACCACTGTATATTCCCAAGCCTTGACAAGGAATGGTCACGACCAATAACAATGGGGTACTTGTTTGGGGCCCGTCTACACAATCGAAAATAGAAATAGCTGCACCGTTGCAAATGAGACGCCAATTACTGTATCAAACGACGTTAGGTTTTTTGAATGTTAGGACTTTACCGGCACATGGATTACTATCACTTGAATTTAACAGTTAGTGTTTGACCGCAACCTCTTACGACTAACTTGAAAACTGTTTGCCTTCAAATATCATCCCTTGCAGAGAAGGGAACTTCTTAGCCATTGCTGACATGACGTAGTCCTCCAAAACTCACCCTGCTTCCCAAATACGTCAGCTGCTTGTCAAAAAACTATCTTTGAATTTGGAACCTGTATTGCTTATCTCATAGGGAACATTGTTAAGACTGGTCATTTGGTGGCAATAGTTGACTCTAGAATTTTCGAAACGGGATTCTGTCCTCTAAGTTAAGCCAGTCTGTGTCCATGTGTTCATAAGCACTGATATGACTTTCTTATCCTTGCTGAGAGTCATCAGCATTGCGGTGCTCATGAGTCTCTAAGAAGGGTGAAAAGTCGCGGCCTCCTGAGAAGTTCTGGAGCTAAATCGCCGGCTAAAAACGGCTGCTCGTCTTTGTGGTTGATCCTAAGGTGGTGTAACTCAACTCACTCAGTCATTTAATGCCGGGTTCCTCAACACAAACGTTTTATTTTGTAAACTGTATGGTGAGGAATTTTTGGTTAAAAGTGCAGCCCGTGTAATGTCATGTTACGCTGGTGAAACGGCATATATACGGATGAGGTACGCAAGTAGTCCGTGGTCGGGCCGAAGCTCCGCTGCGGGTACAATGTGAGTTGAATTTTATTACGGAAACTGTGGAAGTGCTTTGCAGTGTTCGCTATTAACTATGTGATAGTTAACGGACGATATCCGCGATAGTTCAAGTAGACGCATGAGGATGTTTAGTTTTTAAAAACTGCGTGCATATGTGATGTTTGGTTTCCTGTCCAACTGATAGTGACTGCCTAGTTGATGTTTCAAGGAAGTTTGGCCCCTGGACGCCTGGCGGGGTTGTGGCAGAAATTCCTGCAGACGGAATCACTAATCTGACAGCGCCATTATGGAAATTCGGGCAAACTGAACGACCATACAGTCAATTTGCCCCCCAAAGTTCTCTGTCTTATCTCTCACTGCAAATACACTGCACCATCCGCTATAAATAAATGGCGAATATTGTTATCTCTGCATCCTTGAGCTTAGAGTAACTCGCATCGTTGGTACTCAGACACATTTATGATGCCTCCTAATATCGCAACAGCTTTGTATACGTGGCAGCCATTTATTTTTTGTGGGTCTTCGATAAATATATAATTCTGATGGTTTTGATTTCGTGAACCATATTCGGCCCTTACAATAATAACAAAGGACTAAATGCAAAGGCATAGGAGAGAACCAACATACGGGTAACAAGCTTTCTCTGCTTAGTTGTCGTGCCGCCTAAATGAAGCACGAGGTCTGAAATAGGGTCCGGTTGCCTTAATCCAGACGGGTGCAGTCTAGACCCTGATGTTTGGTTCGAATCACGATCGTTCTAAACAGTAAGTTAATACTTTAACCACTGAGGTATCTCGAGCTTAGGGCAGACCGCAGATTATGTTAATGAGGTCATCATTTTTTGGTTAAAGTGATTAGCTTCTACTGGCTCCTGTAGAGATAACGAACGAACCGCAGCTCAGACCCAACAAACTGACTTTGGTCTTCAGAAGCATACTTGAGGTTGTATCAAAAACACGCATTCTAGGCATCAAGCGGTAAGAGATCGAGCTTGACAGCATAATTGTGCCAATATATCGCGAATGGAAAACCGTTAGTTCCCATGGAATGCCATGAAAAAGAAGCAGAACCTCAGGATAAATAATGCTCTGCTAAGCTGAAATGTTTGAAACTTCTAAAGCAACTTGCGAACATCATCTGGAAAGTTTGACGAAGTTTTTGATCGACTTTAGATACAGCATCTGTCTGTCGTACAACTATTTCGCTTTCTCGCTTCAAGAGATTAAACCCGCCAGACATCCTGGTCTCTCCGATGTTCTATAAAATTGGGAAACAGTGGAGAGTTTATTCCGGAATAATTTACCACGAAGTAGTAGTAGACGTGATTCTGATGAAATTCCTACAGTTTTCTGCCTCAAACAAAATCGTCAAACCGGATTTTGTTCGGCCAGGTTTTTATCCAGCCCTCCTTCATCAAGAAGCACGCAAAAACTTTTGAAGTAAAAAATTCACTATGTTGTCTGAATTTAATTGCAAGACCTTTGGTTGGGGCTTCACCACTGCCCACTTTTCAAGAATTTGATTTAGGTCTCCGTTTAAAATGCAGCTTGGTAAAATAGCATATTTTGTCGCATTTAGAATTCAAATCTTATGCCACTTACCAAGAATTCGCCTCAACAGTAAACAGTTTTCTTTCACCTTCGATTCAACGCCGCGGTGTAGACAAACAACAAGTGAGTTCATACTACCCTTGAGAATGCGTATACTTTGGACTACCGGTTCTTCAGTTTTCAAAATTGCTGGTTTGTTTGGCCGTTTTGGTCAGATGAAACCACAGTACTCAGTTTAGTTAGCTCTGTACATTTAACCTCTGCTGAAAGCTAAAGACAGTGCTAAAAAATTGGCAGGGCAAATTGTATTTCTGACTTTCACTGCCGTGATCATGGAAACTTTTGCCCACATGCAAAACTTATGCCAAACCAAAGAAAATTTGGTCTTCATGCAGGGCTCTAACTGTCTTGATCTTTCTGTAAACATTGTTATTGAGAAGCAGGGTTTCTTGATTTGTTGTTCACACAAAAAATTTGGAGGATAATTTCAGGATCAGTACATAGCTGCTCTTTAGTCGATCCATCCATCTGCAAGATGAGTGAAACATTCCTCAGATATTATCGCTCAAGGAGCAAGTCAGAAACTAACTACTCTCTTTGGTAAACAGTCTTATAATTTGACCAGTCAAGTGTAAAAGGAAAATACCTCCTTCGGTTAATGATACCAAGTCTGTCCCAGTATGAAGTCCTGATGAATTAGCCTCTTGCCTCCCCCCATCTCCCATAGGAATGGCCTTCTGAAAAAAAGAAATTAACCTCTCAACGCCAAAGATCCGAGCAAAAAAGCAATTACCTTTTTCTGTCTGTAGGACGTTTTATGATCCACCGTCCAGCATTGATTTGCTCCCTTACTTTCTTCTATTGTTTATTAATTAAACAAGGACCAGTTTATCGCACCTCCAGACTTTTCAACTACGTTAGCAAACAGCCAAAAATTTTCGTGTGTGGTCAGTTAAAGGATTCGCGAATCAGTCACAGAACTTACGCAAGCTTGCACTTGCGGCCCTTGGTCTATCTAGGATTCTATTTCGAGCCTGAGGGTCACGCCTGATTTATGACGCGAATTTAATACCACTGTTACATGCTGTCATTTTAGATGCTTTCGAATAATGTGTTCAGTTTGACTGAGGTGGCTTCGGACAACGGCATGTATGTGAGTTGTGTTATCGGTTGTTTGATCCGACCGTCAGAACCCCTAGAAAATTTGGTTCCCCCTAAAGCCTGAAGAAAGGCAGAAAATTGATTTTTGGTGGGTAGCATCCACATACTACTGATGTCGATTTTTCCGCCCAATACAACTCATCTGAAACAGATAACTTTATCCGTGTCACGCTGGATAGACCTAGCTTACCGCATCACCAACCGAGGTGTTTTCATCAGTGCGTAGTAAGTTGGCTGTTTGTTGTAGTGCATTGGTATATGGATGCGGAGCAATGCAGCGACCGTGTTTATTAAGGTCTACTGACGGAAAGCGGAGGCCTCTGATCACTTTTAGTCCACTTGGAACACCAACCAGATAGTTGTCAAAATGAAAACACTAAATATACCTTCATTGATCGGAAACTCAAAACAAGCAGTTAGTATAAATTCCGGTGAAATGATTGAGAACAAATAGATCAGAGGAAGAACAGTTTCACAAGGCGAGTGAAACTACATTCTGGAGAGTTCTCACCAGTAGAACCAGCCAATAGTTGTGACCACGTGATTAAGATTCTATAATTGGAGGATGAGTGGTGCTATATCCTGTCTAAGTTACAGCTACTAATAAAGCTGACCAGCCACTGGTGAGCTCTAGCTGGAATTTGGGGTTCCAAACTACCTTGGGTCCCATAAGGTGCGCAATACTTGTAGTTCTCAGTGGGGATGAAGCAAATGTTCAGTGCTACTCGGCTTTTCAGCATAGGTCGGCTTCACTCGCCGAACAAAATCTCAATAAAAAAACTACCACAATTTAGCATTCCATAATAAGAAAGAATAAATTGATCGTACTCCGAGAGTTACACGCTGTTCAGTTCAAGAGGGTCCAAAGAATGCCCAAAGATTTTGAAATTCTCATGTGAACACATCAAACTTTTCAAATAAAAAGCCCGTTCACGTTTATAAGCCCAGACTGTGATGGAAAAATGAAAAAATGGTTTTGCACTAGGCACAGACACGTTCAGTTCTCGTTTATGATCTTCCTAAGCAGCTGGGTTCCAGGTGAGTTTTTCGCAAAACCAAATTTGTTTGCAAATGAGTGTATTTTGCTAATTTCGTGCAGTTTGGTTTCAATTAGAACATGACGTTGACGCAAACTCTGGGACTGTTCCTACATGATGGGCTACAAAAAGAACGAACCCGGTGGTCGAAGGATTTCAGCTGCCTTATGAGTAATGTATTAACACTTATTGTGTTTTGATGCCGCATTTCTAACTGTAGGTTATCGAATGCTTGCTTTTAGAGGAAGGAAAAAATTTATACGGCTGTGGGCATACTGATTAGCATAAAAATGACAACTCAGGAAACAATCGATTTGCAGACTTATGCGTCGGAAACTTCAGCAAAATAACCGTGCCGACAATCCAAACAGACAGAAAATATCAATACGCTTAATGACAATGGATCCTGGATCACCGGAGCCATATCAGATGGGTTCGGCTGACTACCAGGTAGAATCCCACATCAGAACCTCTTTATCACTAGCAGTTAGACGCCTCTATGGCCAAAATCCCAACTTGTATTCTATGGACCAAATGGTCGCACCGCTTGTCAGTCCAGCATTGCTGCGGACTCTGATTGACCCAAACTGTGGGCCCAGTAGCTAATCATGATTCAGTTTCCACCGAATACCAGTTGCCAATGCCGCGTCCACAAGATGTCGGAACGTTTTTTGATTTCTGTTTTGATGTTCAATACACGTTATGCACCTTTGATGGTTCTTTTTTCATAAACGTTAGCTTGGAGGGTTCAGACCAAGATGTTAACTGGAGGACTACCGTTAGTAGAATGACGCGGACAAGAGTGTATGTATTTAGTTAAGATTGCTATATAAGTTATTTATAGAGTTTACTTCATTCGCTGCTGATTATTTGTCGGCCGTTATTCGTCTGTTAATCATCCTAAACTAATTGAGTCGATGGGTTCCTAAACACGGGTTTTTATGAATAAATCTTAGAACGCAAATCTTTGGCCCGCTGGATAGCAAAAGATAAATGTATCAGGAGCTACTTCACTGAAGTGCTCTCTGATAATCTAGCTGTTTTTTTCTCACCAGAGTGACTGCACTCCGAATAAATCTTCATGCTCGCTTGGATACAGGCGGTGCGGTCGTCAGGCTTTTATGCATGTCATGTCTCATCTGTCGACAATTTGAGTTCAACTTACGAATCACAAGCAGTTCTGCCAAACCTGCGCTTCGGCGTTCCCTCATGAGCTTACAGTATTGTTATATATTATATATACAATATATTATATTATATTATATTATGTTATATTATATTATATTATATTATATTATATTATATTATATTATAAAGTTTGTATTTCATTATACCGTGTGTTTTGATGGGCGGTTTGTACCACATACCACACGGATCGACAGTTGCACCAAAAACTACAACCATAATGAGGAAAGGTTTTCTCGTTGTTTCACGCATTTTTATCAGTCTGTTAAATGAGGCCAGATTGCCCTTGCAAGTTTCTAAAATGTTAGCAATGTTGTGCGTAGCGGGGGGGTGGTACAACCACCAACCCACCGCTACGCACTACTACGCTCCACAATAACGCACTGATGATGTCACCTCGATTGGTGATGAAACGTTTGCATTCAAATTGCCCAGCTCAGCGAACAAGCCAACGACCACCAAACAAACTATGTTTCACAAAGTTTTTATTATTGCGGTGAGTATAAATCCGTTTAGCTGGGACAAGCACTGGTTGCTGCATATCAGCCCAAACGATCAAGCATACTGTTCTCTAGACCCGGCCAAATTATCCTGTTGAGTCCATGTCAAGTGAGAAACCACTGGACTCCAGTTTGACTCTGATTGGGGCTTATTATTAGTACATATCTTTGGCCTTGCAGGGGTTTGGGCTCCTCACATCTGGCATGCGACAAGAGCGTATTACTGCTACTAAGTTTTCATGATTGAACAGGTGAACACTTCTGCAGTTGAGCGACGTGTTTGGTTTTCCACGACGCCTCAAACAATGACCCAGTAATTGTCCTGGTTGTGTCGATCGAGAGAGGATATTTACCAATAACGAGTTCCAATAACGGAACTCAAGTTGCTTCTCTGAGGTGGACTCACAAGAATTGTTGCGCCAGGATAGTAGGAAGACTGCCTGGAAAAGAGTGATGTTTGTATTAATTCCACAAATCTCGCAATCACCCGCATCCAAAGCAAGGGAACCAACCGATCAACGCAACCAGGGGAGTTACTGGATTGTTGCCCGAGGTATCGGTCAAACCAATGATATTGCTCCAGTGTGGACGTGTTCATCTGTTCGGGCGTGAAAATTCACGTGCACAGAGTCCATTGAGTTTACTGGCCCATAACAATGTAAAGCACGTTTGCTAACTCGGAGTACTCATTATTTTCATATATGGGATTCCATGCTTGCCGCTTGAAAAAGCTTGCATATTATGCAGTTGTGCGTGGTTTTCATCGATTTATCTGCGGTAGTTCACACGCACTCTGTTTTACAAAACGTTTTTTTAATTTAACAAGTCAAACGATCGAATAAGCAAGCCAATTGCTTCTTATTAATTCTTTACCAGGTCTGTTGTAAAACGCAAATAAAGACTTAAAGCGAAGATCGTAAGTCATAAGGTTTTAACCTGCCACCAAACGTGATTTTATTACCCTGAAACCGAAATTTATGTATCCAGCTTGCACTTTCACGTGATTCAGGTGCAACACACGCCTCATCCGGAAGAAGTAATGGCAAAACTGCCATGCAATAAAAAGTTTGACTTTCATTACTGAGTATAAACAAAATGGAAGCGGCTGTAAATATGGAAAAAGCGAGTTGGCTAAATTTCTTTCAGAAAATCGATTTAAGTACTTTGGATGTGTTGGTCTAAAGCCATAACATTGTTTTTCTTTTCGAACACCGTCTGAATACAGTGGAAACAATATATCTAGACTTATTCCATGCAGTGAACTATTCATCTCAATAAAACAGCGTTTCATCGATGTATCTAGTGAGCAGATTCTAGTGATTCAGATCACGCAATCTGTCAGAAACACGTATTCATCTGCATGCAGGCATATGAACCGTTCCTGTTGAAACCGCATGCAAAAGACAGCCTCTTCAACGTTTCACAACGACACCCTTGAAAAAGACGCTTTTGTTTGAGTTACAATCCACATCGAGATCGCTTAAAAGTTGCCCTTTATAGCCTTTTTCCAGGCATAGACGAAATAAAAGCAAATGGTCTTATTTTTTGGCTAAATATATTTATACTTGAAGTTTTGCCCGATAAATTTTTCAAGACGTGGTTTGATTTACAGATGACAAATGACGGTGCTGTACACAGACGAGAGATGTTAACTGTCAGATTATGACGGTTTCAGGTTAACTGTGGACAGACGGGTTATTACAATTCTGAAATTGTTGGCGTGCACATGATGTAACTGTCCCCAGCTTACAACCTGAACGAGAAATCAAGATAAAATGAACAAATATCGCGGCTATTCTTACTGAGCAACTTTAATTTCCTTTGATCAAACTTCAAAGTCTACTAGATGTTAGATGGCCTACAGAATAGTGTTTTTTTGAGCACGCTACAAAATAATACTTAATAATTAATTTGTTTCTTGTCTGAAATTCAGCATGATTACATCATCCGCAAACAAGAGCATTTAACTCCAAAGGAAGTACTGATACCTCACGGTGTACCCATGTAAGTGTTGGTTTTTTGCAGTCGAACTATGGTCTGCGCTATTTTCATCACTCCCGTAATGATCAATTGATAGATTTGCATAAGTCACTTTGTATCACTATCTTCTGGACATTCCCCTCTTGTCCTGGCGTAACTATTCCGATGAGGCGGAACAATGGACTGGAGTTTTGCTATTGTGATAACTCATAAGCAGTCCATATCTTTGGTGGTGTCCGGGTTTGAACATGCATAGTGAAGGTTTCAACACTACCTCACGATCGCGCGCTTTACGCGCTTAAATTATCATGTTTAATCGAGCAAACGTGTTCATGCTTGAGCGATGTCACTGATTTGCCGGACGCCTCGAACAACAACCCAGTAACTGGCCTGGTTTTGTCGATCAATTGATTCGTTTGTCAGAACTCTCCGGTCAGGTGACCCCAGGGATACCTAAAAGCTACTGGACAATTGTCGATTAGTTGTACGTGGGTATGGGATCTGTAGAATCCATCATGAGCTCTAATAAGAGCAGAACTCTAGTCCGGTGCTCTCCTCTTTTGGTGTTGACTAACCAGAACAACTGCAGCAGGAGAGTAGGATTGTTCAAACGAGGGTGATTGTACGTTACAGTGCCCTAAAACATCCGAATGAATGAAAATATTAGCGAAGAGCGGAAAAATAGCTCGTCCCTCAGAGGAACCAACCACGTAAAACATACTAGTGCAATCAAACAGGATTGATTAGATGGATATTTTGGCAACATCTTAGATGATTAAAGACTTTAGTTACTGGAAAAGACAGTCGAAATGGGAAGTCGATTAGAGGACATCAGATGAGGAAATCGACAGAAAGCACATCATTCCACAGTGTAAGAAAAGCAATTAAACAAACGGCATACGAAGCTCACGAATTCAAAAACCGTATCCCAAATTGAGAAAAATCATAGACTCGGAAAACAATGGCAATTGAGTGGGGACAATTGAAGTTTCAGCATGGCATGAGATGTAGAACTCTAGGGTTTTTCTCCACTTGGATTGTTGTTGTGAAATCACACACGGCCATTCCAGCCTGTTAGTTGCGTGAACAAAAACAATTCGAACTAATGTGTCAAGGTCGCATGCATGACACATCATGCGGGTGGTAGCAGCGCAAACAAAATGGGGAAAATATAAGTCCACTTTTTCTGGTCAAACTGATAAGTCTTCTGGCAAAAAATTGTAGCAAGAAAGGTCTTTTCTCCTAAACTTGATTCGTAACGTAGATCCCTTTGTCCAAATGGTATTAAGAAGCCGACTGGCCAATCAAATCTGAGCATCTAAACAGGCCACATTGTTGTGATTAACATTACTTCGAAGAGGATTGAAAAATTGGCCGCAATACAATGTACCCTATAAAAGACGGAGAAGCGTAGTTTTGATGATGTGTTTAATAAGTCTTACACATTCATGACCTTGCCGTAGTTTTTCTCAACCAGAAACTTAGGTCAAACCGTAAGATGGACACTGTGGTTCGTAAGGTGAATGCCTTAATGCTGACAGGACTGAAAACTATCACAATTCTGCATCAAGAAAAACGCGTTGGCTTTTATGCGAGCAACTTTCGTGTACCCAGGATTCGTACCGAAGCTTTTGCAAGCAAACTGCCAATTGTGGTGAGTGAATCAACGGCCACCTGATCCAAAACCAATGAACTTATCCATGCAACTGACAGTTGGATATTTGCATCCAGTGCATTGGGTTTCATCAGCCTCAGTGATAGAATACACTTCTGTCACTGAGACCTTCTAGTAGGGCACGAGAAGCATCAGGTGATTCAAGAAGGCACCTAAACATCAAACATTTTAGTCGGCTAATTTTGTCAGGTGGCTTCATTTCCAGCATAATTAATTTCATCAGAATGGTGCGAAATCACGGTTTTTTGTGGATGGCTCTCAGTCAGAAAACTTCATTTTGTGTGGAAACCGTGGCATTCAAGCCAAGTCCCAACCAAACGCATGTTGTTGTGTCTACCTCCCATCTGCATTCGACCAACGTGATCTGTGTGGGCGGTGACGTGCCACACCGGGTGAGTTCTTCCTATTCATCAAAATTAACTGGCTAGACATTGAACTGTCAACCAGTTTTTATCAGCTGATATTACCATCAGTCCAAGAGTGGGAAGATTATCCATCCATTAATATCCATTTAGTAGATCAGTCTACGGAGAGTTGGTATCTGAATCCCATTTACTGCGGACAAAAGAGTGTTGATAGGCAATTTGTTGATTGTTCCCGGTTAGAGCGTAACCTGCTTCAAATTGTACTGAAAAAAGGTTCAAAGCAATTTTGCGCTCTGCTAACGGTCAAGGGAGGTGGAAAAAAAGGCAATGAAAGGCAGAGTTAACTTATTAGGAGCCAAAATAAAAAAAAACTATTTTCTCACCAATCAAGTGGCATCCAAAGTAGGTACTTTTTCATTTCCGAAAATAGAATTTCAACACCGGTGACCACAGTACAATCTTCAGACCACTACAGTGGATAGGTTGATGATAACCTTAGTTATCCTATCCTCCTGTTGAAACCGCCTGGTTGACATTTTAACCGCTTTTGGACCAAATCGTTCAGCTGTAACACCTTTTCGGTGCCTAACTGACATGCCACCAGAAATAAGCATGACAGGTAAGATATTGCCAGCTTTCCCAAACATAAACAGGGGAACTCGGGAGACAGGTCGGGTTCGAACCATGGACCATTCCGGCCAAGTTATGAATGTCGGGAGACCCGATTTCACTTTCGATTCGGTTGATATCTGTGCATTTTGTACAGAAACGTTCTGTCCAGAGAGTAAGTCTCAGGTAGCCGAACAATCACCTATCGTCTTCATATGACTCACCGAAATTACACCAGTTTTTTTCGTTCACGATCACTTTTGTCGATTTTAACCAGATCGATTCTGTTCACTGGTTATATGTTTGATCCACTGGAAGGGTTTCGAAAAAGTCACATTCTGTGGAAAATCACTATTCATGTTCAACACGCTTCAACTTATCTTTCAAGAACACGGAAAACGACTGAGTCTATCGAAAGGATTTTCTCGCTGGTGTGCGAATTCAACCAAAAGCGCATACTCTGCGGGGTTTTGTTTTGTTTATCATTCTGCGGAACGCCATAGTTTATGCTGCGGATAAACATCATTTACTCTGTTGCAACTTTAACGGTATGATGTTGGGACGAATTGGAGTTCCTCAAGTTTTACAGGTGCGAAATCTTTTCGCTTACCGAAGCCAAGTGCCTGAATTCCTGGAGTTTTGTCTCACCAGACTGAGGTGTGTTTTTGGGAAGGATCATACCATAGTGGGCCAAGTTCTTTCGTGTTGTGGCCGAGATTGAGGTTATACTGGATAGCATACTTAGGATTATTTTGCGGCGTCCTGTCAAATGCACTGATTTTGAAAACCTACCACATCGAAACGAAGATGCTCTGCTTAAGTCTATCAACCCGTGCGATCACACGCACCCTCTTCCTAGTGACTTCAACATATGCACGGTTTACTTGATCACAGAACACTGGAAGAGATCATCTGGGTTCTGGACAGACAGTTCACTTCCACGTTTTTTCAGTCTCCACGAAAAGCAATGGTGCCAATAAAATTACAGGTCTCGACTCTGATCCGTACAGTACGGATCTAGTCCTAGCTTACCTCGTCTATAAAATCAGACTGACCGTTCACTGTATGCGTGGATAAAATTGACAACATACTTTGGTCCATTTCAGAATTTCTTTCAGGCTTGGAAGTACAAGGGGAATCATGCTTGTTTGAACTGGTGACTTGGCAACCGGAAAATTCAGTGATATTGTGGTCGGAAAATTTTTACCATGGTCTTGGACAAAAAAATGCCATGCATGTTTGTTCTCAAAACCTCCAATTCCGAAATGTAATACTAACCCCTGTTGCCTGCGTGACCCGTAATGCTTCCTTCATTTGTCTACACGCTAAAGCAAGTGGCCATTACCTCCTTATTATTGACAAAGAAGCATAAGTTGCTGTTCATTCCCGTTCATTCAAACACCCAAAAGTTTCCTACTCCTTGTAAATTACTCATGGCAGACAATCCTCAATCTGCCACTTGTCAAGCTTTCTTATACGGCCTTCTGATAAGCAAAATGGTGTCAAATCTCCATTCACATACACTGTAGTCCAGCTATTGACGTTAGAATTGAGGCTGATTGACGTGACTATCTCTCCACATGTTCCGGCTCTTCTGCGAATTTCATCTCTGTATTTACTGACATGGCATCGGGCTTATCGTGCCAAACCCAACCACATCTGTGCACTGATAAACCTACACACGGTCGAAGAATTTTCAGCAATCTTATGAGTAGTGCATTACGTATATACATGTATCGCTATATCTCGAATGTCTTACCAAATGAAACATGCGGCGCTCTGATGCAGCACATTCAGTTGCGTAGAAAGATTACAAACGAGCGATGCAGCTGGCTTTCAGGTGCGTTTCTTGCAAGGCCGAATTTGTTTGCCGATGAGTGCTTTCCAAAAACATTGTCAAATCGTTCGATTTGCCCATTCAGGCTACAGTCGGAGAAGCTAGTGAAAAAGCCAAGAACATATGCTTCCACTTTCAGGTGTGCCTCTCTCTTCACACAGTTATTCATTCCAGGTTTACCACCCGACATCTAGACCCTTCTTGATAAATAACGTTCATTTGACCGCATCACCGTATCACCCATTTCTTCATATCGGCGATTATATCTAGGTTTATTACCCAAAACCCTAATGTCAAAGAAGAAACTTGTTCATCTTATCAGCAGCCGAAGGGTTAACCCTTAAAACCACTACAACCACCGTATTTTGTTTCCTCACTGACAATGAAGTACCTGGTGGTATGTTACTCGCGTGTGCCTAAACTGAAAAAGTTTTTATAACCAACCTTTTCCCCAGCAGGAAAGCACATAGCTTTGTACGAGCTTTGAAACTCCCGTGAATCAACATTATACAGCGTGTCTTTGTTATTTACAGGATTGAATTTCTTTGGCGTAAAACCGACTGGGAAAGTTGAAGACCCCTTCCTAACCAGATGAGATAATCACGATTTCCATATGCATGCTACGATTGGCCATTGCCGTAATTTGATTGAGCTCATGATCTAATTCAAACGAATTATACAATATATATATATTATAATATAATGTAAAAGAATATAATATAATGCAATATAATGTAATATAATATAATATAGTAAATTAATAATGATGATTATAACCAATGATAAGTAATAATAATAATAAACAAATATTCATATATGGGCAGGGCTTGAAAAGAACAGTGAGAGTCAGAGCATATTGATCAGAGTGAGAAGAGTAAATGTATATTCACTGATATACCAACAGATGAGCACACCATATGCAGTCCCCAATAATCCACAGTCCCGTGATATCTCCTGCGCAGTCAGCATTTTAATCCTGCTTAGGAAAAACTAGGAAAATCCGAGGCTTTGCCTAAAAGAGTTAAGACAATATAAATAGAGGCGAAACTAAACTGTTTACAGAAGGGCTATGTCCACAACATTTTCACATTCACGCATGTGGAACTCTCAGTTTTCTCTGCGTTCCATAGACTGTCGCACTAGCGGAAAGTATAGTATGTTTCTTCTGATTCGTGCTGTGTCTAGTCCGCATGTGATATGCACTGTTCAGTGACGCAAATCCAGAACAATCACCGTCCTCCTTTTTTGTCGTTTTCATCTCACTTGCTTAATTTACAAAGCAAACATTTCACTCGTCTACGTGGTTTCGTGCACTTAATTTCCATCGAATGTAACTCCCTACTGTTCAAATTATCAGGCGAGCCGCTACGTTTCACCACATGTTTAATGAAAATAAGACTAAGAAAATCCGGTTTGTTCAAGAATCCGAGGAATGGATTTTCACTTTAATCACGAGTAGGCGCTACCACCCGCTTTGAATTGAGTGAGGGGTAAGCACAGTCCACTACCGAATGTCACCACCACCTTCTTCCTCATGTTTAAAATTCTAGTAGATTGGTGCAAGAGTTGCACAGCGACTGCCTAGTTGATAAACGTAATGAACTAGGTAGTCGAATCACGAAAAACCGATTGTCGACACCTTGAAACTTCACAGGTGCTGTATGCAAGACAAAACCACGTAAAATGAACAAAACAGTGAACTGTACAAGATTACCCAACGGCATGAACTAAAAAATCAAAGAGTTTCCGACAAATACCAAATCTAGTCATTTGTTGTTCAGTGTACCGAAATAAGTGGATCTTTTAAAAGGTTGTGAAACCCACAAAACGGTGCTCCACTGGAAATCGACCAAGCATTATCGGAGGCATTGATAGTGGTGGCTTTTGTCAAACACACCATTTTGGTGCCCGCTTATTGAAAGTAACAAACATGGTATCTGTTCTTTGAAAAGATACTTCGAAAAATGTAAAGATCACGAGTATTTTTTTGCTTTTTCATTGCTCTGAAACTTTCCTCCAGGTATGCAACGACCAGAACGTCCTTGGTGCGTGCAGCGGGGTAGGCAGGGACCAACTGGAGAACATTAGTGTCCCAGATCACGTTGAAATCACGCCAAAGTGCCTAAAAACACAAAAAGACGGTGGATTACGAGAAAATAGGTTTAGTTCGATATAGCGTTCCACAAAGCTCAACCTATAAACAGTTCAAGATGTTTCCCACAGGCTAGGGAATTTTTCAGTGTGGCTAATTGACGGATATAGTGATTTGCTGTGTGTATTTGAAATGCCTTGAATGCCTTGATATGCCTCCCAAATGATGCAGTGAATAGTAAGGTGGTAGAGTCAATATTATTCTAACAACCTTACAAAGTTGCCGCACTCCGGTGCTTCCGAATTTGATGCACCTACGCCCTAACCAGAATCACTGTTTCATGATGCAGTGAATAGTAAGGTGGTAGAGTCAATATTATTCTAACAACCTTACAAAGTTGCCGCACTCCGGTGCTTCCGAATTTGATGCACCTACGCCCTAACCAGAATCACTGTTTCTTGAATGACTTCAATCTTGAGGGAGGGTATGGATACCGACGTATGCTTTCGTAGTAATCCTCTGTACAACTGGGGTCGTAAACGTCTTTTTGGAGGAGAGGGTATTGAAAAAAATAGTTTTATTGCTCCTCAAATATAAAAATGAAACGGTGATGCATGAACAACAGGAACAGACCTATTATCTAGTATTTGGCAGCGGGTGCTTCATCAACAAGTCCACTGTTTACCATCATTAATAAGTTAAAACGATCTAGAAACAACTGAAGAAGTTCGATAGCTATCAGCGCACACTCCAGATTGATTATCATAACTGTTGAGGACAAAGAACAGTACCATTCCTAGGATGTTCTTTTGATTGGGGTCAATATTATTCTAACAACATCACAAAGTTATTGCACTCCGATGCTTCCGAATTTCATGCACCTTCGTCCTAACCAGAGTCACTACTTTCGAAATCTTTTCGCTTACCGAAGCCAAGTGCCTGAATTCCTGGAGTTTTGTCTCACCAGACTGAGGTGTGTTTTTGGGAAGGATCATACCATAGTGGGCCAAGTTCTTTCGTGTTGTGGCCGAGATTGAGGTTATACTGGATAGCATACTTAGGATTATTTTGCGGCGTCCTGTCAAATGCACTGATTTTGAAAACCTACCACATCGAAACGAAGATGCTCTGCTTAAGTCTATCAACCCGTGCGATCACACGCACCCTCTTCCTAGTGACTTCAACATATGCACGGTTTACTTGATCACAGAACACTGGAAGAGATCATCTGGGTTCTGGACAGACAGTTCACTTCCACGTTTTTTCAGTCTCCACGAAAAGCAATGGTGCCAATAAAATTACAGGTCTCGACTCTGATCCGTACAGTACGGATCTAGTCCTAGCTTACCTCGTCTATAAAATCAGACTGACCGTTCACTGTATGCGTGGATAAAATTGACAACATACTTTGGTCCATTTCAGAATTTCTTTCAGGCTTGGAAGTACAAGGGGAATCATGCTTGTTTGAACTGGTGACTTGGCAACCGGAAAATTCAGTGATATTGTGGTCGGAAAATTTTTACCATGGTCTTGGACAAAAAAATGCCATGCATGTTTGTTCTCAAAACCTCCAATTCCGAAATGTAATACTAACCCCTGTTGCCTGCGTGACCCGTAATGCTTCCTTCATTTGTCTACACGCTAAAGCAAGTGGCCATTACCTCCTTATTATTGACAAAGAAGCATAAGTTGCTGTTCATTCCCGTTCATTCAAACACCCAAAAGTTTCCTACTCCTTGTAAATTACTCATGGCAGACAATCCTCAATCTGCCACTTGTCAAGCTTTCTTATACGGCCTTCTGATAAGCAAAATGGTGTCAAATCTCCATTCACATACACTGTAGTCCAGCTATTGACGTTAGAATTGAGGCTGATTGACGTGACTATCTCTCCACATGTTCCGGCTCTTCTGCGAATTTCATCTCTGTATTTACTGACATGGCATCGGGCTTATCGTGCCAAACCCAACCACATCTGTGCACTGATAAACCTACACACGGTCGAAGAATTTTCAGCAATCTTATGAGTAGTGCATTACGTATATACATGTATCGCTATATCTCGAATGTCTTACCAAATGAAACATGCGGCGCTCTGATGCAGCACATTCAGTTGCGTAGAAAGATTACAAACGAGCGATGCAGCTGGCTTTCAGGTGCGTTTCTTGCAAGGCCGAATTTGTTTGCCGATGAGTGCTTTCCAAAAACATTGTCAAATCGTTCGATTTGCCCATTCAGGCTACAGTCGGAGAAGCTAGTGAAAAAGCCAAGAACATATGCTTCCACTTTCAGGTGTGCCTCTCTCTTCACACAGTTATTCATTCCAGGTTTACCACCCGACATCTAGACCCTTCTTGATAAATAACGTTCATTTGACCGCATCACCGTATCACCCATTTCTTCATATCGGCGATTATATCTAGGTTTATTACCCAAAACCCTAATGTCAAAGAAGAAACTTGTTCATCTTATCAGCAGCCGAAGGGTTAACCCTTAAAACCACTACAACCACCGTATTTTGTTTCCTCACTGACAATGAAGTACCTGGTGGTATGTTACTCGCGTGTGCCTAAACTGAAAAAGTTTTTATAACCAACCTTTTCCCCAGCAGGAAAGCACATAGCTTTGTACGAGCTTTGAAACTCCCGTGAATCAACATTATACAGCGTGTCTTTGTTATTTACAGGATTGAATTTCTTTGGCGTAAAACCGACTGGGAAAGTTGAAGACCCCTTCCTAACCAGATGAGATAATCACGATTTCCATATGCATGCTACGATTGGCCATTGCCGTAATTTGATTGAGCTCATGATCTAATTCAAACGAATTATACAATATATATATATTATAATATAATGTAAAAGAATATAATATAATGCAATATAATGTAATATAATATAATATAGTAAATTAATAATGATGATTATAACCAATGATAAGTAATAATAATAATAAACAAATATTCATATATGGGCAGGGCTTGAAAAGAACAGTGAGAGTCAGAGCATATTGATCAGAGTGAGAAGAGTAAATGTATATTCACTGATATACCAACAGATGAGCACACCATATGCAGTCCCCAATAATCCACAGTCCCGTGATATCTCCTGCGCAGTCAGCATTTTAATCCTGCTTAGGAAAAACTAGGAAAATCCGAGGCTTTGCCTAAAAGAGTTAAGACAATATAAATAGAGGCGAAACTAAACTGTTTACAGAAGGGCTATGTCCACAATATTTTCACATTCACGCATGTGGAACTCTCAGTTTTCTCTGCGTTCCATAGACTGTCGCACTAGCGGAAAGTATAGTATGTTTCTTCTGATTCGTGCTGTGTCTAGTCCGCATGTGATATGCACTGTTCAGTGACGCAAATCCAGAACAATCACCGTCCTCCTTTTTTGTCGTTTTCATCTCACTTGCTTAATTTACAAAGCAAACATTTCACTCGTCTACGTGGTTTCGTGCACTTAATTTCCATCGAATGTAACTCCCTACTGTTCAAATTATCAGGCGAGCCGCTACGTTTCACCACATGTTTAATGAAAATAAGACTAAGAAAATCCGGTTTGTTCAAGAATCCGAGGAATGGATTTTCACTTTAATCACGAGTAGGCGCTACCACCCGCTTTGAATTGAGTGAGGGGTAAGCACAGTCCACTACCGAATGTCACCACCACCTTCTTCCTCATGTTTAAAATTCTAGTAGATTGGTGCAAGAGTTGCACAGCGACTGCCTAGTTGATAAACGTAATGAACTAGGTAGTCGAATCACGAAAAACCGATTGTCGACACCTTGAAACTTCACAGGTGCTGTATGCAAGACAAAACCACGTAAAATGAACAAAACAGTGAACTGTACAAGATTACCCAACGGCATGAACTAAAAAATCAAAGAGTTTCCGACAAATACCAAATCTAGTCATTTGTTGTTCAGTGTACCGAAATAAGTGGATCTTTTAAAAGGTTGTGAAACCCACAAAACGGTGCTCCACTGGAAATCGACCAAGCATTATCGGAGGCATTGATAGTGGTGGCTTTTGTCAAACACACCATTTTGGTGCCCGCTTATTGAAAGTAACAAACATGGTATCTGTTCTTTGAAAAGATACTTCGAAAAATGTAAAGATCACGAGTATTTTTTTGCTTTTTCATTGCTCTGAAACTTTCCTCCAGGTATGCAACGACCAGAACGTCCTTGGTGCGTGCAGCGGGGTAGGCAGGGACCAACTGGAGAACATTAGTGTCCCAGATCACGTTGAAATCACGCCAAAGTGCCTAAAAACACAAAAAGACGGTGGATTACGAGAAAATAGGTTTAGTTCGATATAGCGTTCCACAAAGCTCAACCTATAAACAGTTCAAGATGTTTCCCACAGGCTAGGGAATTTTTCAGTGTGGCTAATTGACGGATATAGTGATTTGCTGTGTGTATTTGAAATGCCTTGAATGCCTTGATATGCCTCCCAAATGATGCAGTGAATAGTAAGGTGGTAGAGTCAATATTATTCTAACAACCTTACAAAGTTGCCGCACTCCGGTGCTTCCGAATTTGATGCACCTACGCCCTAACCAGAATCACTGTTTCTTGAATGACTTCAATCTTGAGGGAGGGTATGTATGCTTTCGTAGTAATCCACTGCACAACTGGGGTCGTAAACGTCTTTCGTTTTACAATCAGAAAAGCAATTCTTCATGTTCAGAAAAACATGGTAAAACGTGCCTTCAATGCAAATTATTAGGTCACGAGGCAGGCTTTCGTAGCAGATGGCAATGGTGTTCAAATTTAGAACGAGGCAATATCAAGCTACTTACGATACTCAAGAAGCTCACTGCACAAACCCAGTTGTTTAATCCTATGCGAACTACATTGAAACATCTGACCGCGAATTGCTAAGCATACGAAACACGCTGATCAACTAATACATTTATTTATTGGGAAAGACTGGGTTCACGATAAAAAAGAACAATATTTTTGGAAATTTTACTGGATAAAAAGAAGTATCTGTCAGTCAGTGCGGATGGGACAATATATTTGGCATAGCGGTGCTTCTTCCTATTTTTTGCACTGATCTGATCTTCCCTATGATCGACCTAGAGCGGAGAAGATGAGGTCACTAGCGCAGCTGAAGTAATTATGGCGCACGACTGACTTTATGCTGTGGTGTGGGTAAAGATCTGTGTTCATTGTGGAAAAATTCCGGAAAACCGTGGAGGAATATCGGAATTTATTGTTGCTGACGACCGACCGCTCTGAGTTCTTGAAATTTGTTTTCGCTCAATCATCAGACATCCATGGAATGCTGTTAACACATCTGCCCAAAGGTCAAGTTTCATTAAAGTCCTAGGATGACGATATTGTTTGCTTTTTAATGTATGATGCATTAGTTTTTTTTAACTTTAAACGGTATTTACACAAGCATACCTGTTTAGTAGTTTGCTGCTAAAGATAGACGAACCATATCACTGAACAAGAGGAATTTTCGCCGCTATGGTTCTCAGCTTTTGCATGTTATAGTATGTCCACGTCGATGATAAAAGCAAAATTTTCACTTTCAAGCAGTTGGCCTTGGAAAATAGTAAAGAAGACATTCTGAAAAACGAAATGGCTGGTTATGGCACTTTCACCAGTCTCGACATCCAGAAAACTTTGTCTTCAAGGAAGAACTCGCCAGTGTCCACAGGCTTGAGCTCGATTATACATCCAAAATCAAACTGAAGCAGGATTTCGACATGAAACCTGTGCAGAAATGGCATTCAGTCTGATAAAATTTTGTACACAAAAATTGCCACGTTATCTGATGACGTTTATTCCTAACAGGTGGGTGGCCTACTTCAGGGCATGGTCATAAGTTTAGTCAGAATAAAAAATAAGTTTGTCTGTAGTTGCAAGTAATAGAACAGGTGATGATAGGGTACCGTCAAGATAAGGAAGGGCATTGTTGCGGGCGCGCCATACCATTATTGCACTGGTATACTCCGGTTTCTGAAAAGCCTCTTAACAGGCGTCATTTTTGTTGGAGAAGCAGAGCCAAGGTGTTTTCAGATGTTTGACGACGGCTGTCTGAAAAATATAGCTTGTGTGGGTCGGTGTTGGCGAATCCGTAAGGTGACAGTCTGTTGCGCGTCCCCAGTTGTGCACTTCAGACTTCAGTCTAGGAGCGTGTCCTTGGAATCCCTGCTAGATCCTTTCATTATCTGAAACAGTTGGATCACATCAGGTTTGGCTATCTTACTAGCTCACTTATTCGGATTCAGTCGAAATCATTTCGGAAGTGAAGATGGATTGCAATACTTTGGCACAAACGATGATTTGGATGAGGACCAGAAAGGAGCCCCTTGTTCGTGAGATTGATACTGTGTTTTTTAATATGTGATTGCTACCAGGTTTGATGAGGCAGACCGTGCTGCTAATTTTAATGGGCCACCTTATATTGGTGTCAGACAGCGGAAATCGAGTGAATTTAGGATTTGGTGCTCCAAACGAGCGGAGTTGAAATCAAGCTGCTGTCCACTCACTAGATCTTTGCTACGGCTACATCCATGGGTGCACGTTTGAGGACGGGTGTGTCCCTTGGATCCCAAAGCTCAGGTCTACGCCACTTGATCTTGAGACTGAAAAGTATACGCCATTCTTTATATCTAACTTCGCTGCTCTCAATAATGCATGTGGTTGCCAAATCCCGCTATCGAATCATCGATGTACATAAGATGCCCTCGTTATCTTCAAGTGGACTAATCCACTAAGTTTTGAGTTTACTTTATAACAGTAAGTCTCCGGGTTCAGCGTTGACGCCGACCTGGAATTGTGGACACAGTGATTCGTTAAGCACTTAGTGAGTTCGCCACTACAACTTTGATTAATTGTGTTTTAAATGGGCATAAAGGACCGTCGTTGATCGCTGGATTAGGCATACTGTATAGCTATAAAAGCATGTGCATGGGTTCGGCAGTTACTATAAGTGGCCTCGACAGGTGACTTCGAGTGCAGTTGTGAGTATGACGGGTCATCGGTTGCTATTGGACTGGGCTGCTAGGCGTAGTTTAGGCCTCACACTCAGAGTTGCACAGTGACAATAGCCTAGTAATTACGATCAGTGGCCAAGGCAGGCAATAGTGACTACAGTTAGGAGTATGACAGGCCGTCGTCGTCCGTTACATTAGGATATCACGCATAGTTGTAGCCTCGTTTCTATCGGTCAGCATAGATACCGATATGGTCTTTACTAAAGGTGGGGACATAAGCGAGAGCGCTCACTTTTAGGGGTATGAGTGGCCATCGTTAACAGTTAGATTAAGACACTGCACATAGTCCAGGCCTAATAATCAGCGTCGCGTATAGGCAGTGGCCTAGCAGTTTAAAGAGTAATCAAGGTAGGCGATATCGCGTACAGTTATGAGTATGAGGTCCGTCGATTGCCATTATATTAGGTATGCGTGCATAATTCAGGCCCCACATTCATCGCTTCACACAAATATTGGCTCAGTGTTTATCATAAGTAACAAAGATACGCGACGACGCCTGAAGTTACGAGTACGACAGATGAGTTCGGATTAAGTTACCGGTTAATCAACGCCGCATATGGGCACGGAACTATCATGTACAATAAGTAGCCATGTTAGGTGACGTCGATTAAAGCATGGGGTAAGACAGATAATCAGATTAGGCTATCACGCAAAACCGATGCCTTCTTTTGACCGGCCCGCATGGATACTGGTCTGGTGTTTACCATAGGTAGCGAAGCTAAGCAGTATTGCGTATGGTTATGGGTATGAAAGTACGTCATTGGGCATTGGATTATGTTACTGTGCATACGTGAGGTCTCAAGCGTTGCGTTGCATATAGACGCGGGCCTAGCAGCTGCAATAATTATTCGAGATGTGTGACAACACGTAGAGCTATAAGTATAAGGAGCCATTGTTGGTCATTGGATTAGGCTAACGTGCATACGTCAGGCCCCATCATCAGCATCGCACATGGATACGGACAATTAAGTTAAAATAAGTAATGGAATGACAGCTGCTGCCGTTATCATGGCGACAGTTTTATGACGGTCCCCACCTATAGAGCGTCATATCCATAATAGGAATGATACCTTCAGCTACCTCGTGACGCTGTCCGATCTAAACGCAATTTACGCATATCTGGGAAATGGGATCATTCACAGAGATGGCCCTGGCATCGTTACTACATAGTCCATGTTGTTGTCTAACAATGCTACACTTAATGGAAGATAAGACCCACTAGAAAAATATTGTGACCAGGTTTGCCGAACAAAATATATATTGATATTATAATCGCATTCCTTAACCCTGAGGTGTGTGAAGGAAACGAAACTTATCAACCGTTCTTCAAGAGTGAAATTTGCATTAGATATTCTCTAGATAATTTTTATTCTTAAATAACACCGAAGAACGCCAAAAAATGCTAAAGTGCGATTTCGTGGTTTGTGTCGCGTAAACCGGTAAGAACTGCGAATCAGTGGAAGTCCTTGACCTTGAAATTTTGCTAATTTAAACAACATTCTACATGCCCATTATCCCCACATTACTCTCATATGCAAAACCTTTGAAAGTAAGTAAAACTATACGCGCCCAAATGTTGCATTCTGTGGTGTATGTCCTCAAAGCAAAAACCGCCTCAATCTACCGCATGTTATAGTATGTCCACGTCGATGATAAAAGCAAAATTTTCACTTTCAAGCAGTTGGCCTTGGAAAATAGTAAAGAAGACATTCTGAAAAACGAAATGGCTGGTTATGGCACTTTCACCAGTCTCGACATCCAGAAAACTTTGTCTTCAAGGAAGAACTCGCCAGTGTCCACAGGCTTGAGCTCGATTATACATCCAAAATCAAACTGAAGCAGGATTTCGACATGAAACCTGTGCAGAAATGGCATTCAGTCTGATAAAATTTTGTACACAAAAATTGCCACGTTATTGCAAGTAATAGAACAGGTGATGATAGGGTACCGTCAAGATAAGGAAGGGCATTGTTGCGGGCGCGCCATACCATTATTGCACTGGTATACTCCGGTTTCTGAAAAGCCTCTTAACAGGCGTCATTTTTGTTGGAGAAGCAGAGCCAAGGTGTTTTCAGATGTTTGACGACGGCTGTCTGAAAAATATAGCTTGTGTGGGTCGGTGTTGGCGAATCCGTAAGGTGACAGTCTGTTGCGCGTCCCCAGTTGTGCACTTCAGACTTCAGTCTAGGAGCGTGTCCTTGGAATCCCTGCTAGATCCTTTCATTATCTGAAACAGTTGGATCACATCAGGTTTGGCTATCTTACTAGCTCACTTATTCGGATTCAGTCGAAATCATTTCGGAAGTGAAGATGGATTGCAATACTTTGGCACAAACGATGATTTGGATGAGGACCAGAAAGGAGCCCCTTGTTCGTGAGATTGATACTGTGTTTTTTAATATGTGATTGCTACCAGGTTTGATGAGGCAGACCGTGCTGCTAATTTTGATGGGCCACCTTATATTGGTGTCAGACAGCGGAAATCGAGTGAATTTAGGATTTGGTGCTCCAAACGAGCGGAGTTGAAATCAAGCTGCTGTCCACTCACTAGATCTTTGCTACGGCTACATCCATGGGTGCACGTTTGAGGACGGGTGTGTCCCTTGGATCCCAAAGCTCAGGTCTACGCCACTTGATCTTGAGACTGAAAAGTATACGCCATTCTTTATATCTAACTTCGCTGCTCTCAATAATGCATGTGGTTGCCAAATCCCGCTATCGAATCATCGATGTACATAAGATGCCCTCGTTATCTTCAAGTGGACTAATCCACTAAGTTTTGAGTTTACTTTATAACAGTAAGTCTCCGGGTTCAGCGTTGACGCCGACCTGGAATTGTGGACACAGTGATTCGTTAAGCACTTAGTGAGTTCGCCACTACAACTTTGATTAATTGTGTTTTAAATGGGCATAAAGGACCGTCGTTGATCGCTGGATTAGGCATACTGTATAGCTATAAAAGCATGTGCATGGGTTCGGCAGTTACTATAAGTGGCCTCGACAGGTGACTTCGAGTGCAGTTGTGAGTATGACGGGTCATCGGTTGCTATTGGACTGGGCTGCTAGGCGTAGTTTAGGCCTCACACTCAGAGTTGCACAGTGACAATAGCCTAGTAATTACGATCAGTGGCCAAGGCAGGCAATAGTGACTACAGTTAGGAGTATGACAGGCCGTCGTCGTCCGTTACATTAGGATATCACGCATAGTTGTAGCCTCGTTTCTATCGGTCAGCATAGATACCGATATGGTCTTTACTAAAGGTGGGGACATAAGCGAGAGCGCTCACTTTTAGGGGTATGAGTGGCCATCGTTAACAGTTAGATTAAGACACTGCACATAGTCCAGGCCTAATAATCAGCGTCGCGTATAGGCAGTGGCCTAGCAGTTTAAAGAGTAATCAAGGTAGGCGATATCGCGTACAGTTATGAGTATGAGGTCCGTCGATTGCCATTATATTAGGTATGCGTGCATAATTCAGGCCCCACATTCATCGCTTCACACAAATATTGGCTCAGTGTTTATCATAAGTAACAAAGATACGCGACGACGCCTGAAGTTACGAGTACGACAGATGAGTTCGGATTAAGTTACCGGTTAATCAACGCCGCATATGGGCACGGAACTATCATGTACAATAAGTAGCCATGTTAGGTGACGTCGATTAAAGCATGGGGTAAGACAGATAATCAGATTAGGCTATCACGCAAAACCGATGCCTTCTTTTGACCGGCCCGCATGGATACTGGTCTGGTGTTTACCATAGGTAGCGAAGCTAAGCAGTATTGCGTATGGTTATGGGTATGAAAGTACGTCATTGGGCATTGGATTATGTTACTGTGCATACGTGAGGTCTCATAATCAGCGTTGCATATAGACGCGGGCCTAGCAGCTGCAATAATTATTCGAGATGTGTGACAACACGTAGAGCTATAAGTATAAGGAGCCATTGTTGGTCATTGGATTAGGCTAACGTGCATACGTCAGGCCCCATCATCAGCATCGCACATGGATACGGACAATTAAGTTAAAATAAGTAATGGAATGACAGCTGCTGCCGTTATCATGGCGACAGTTTTATGACGGTCCCCACCTATAGAGCGTCATATCCATAATAGGAATGATACCTTCAGCTACCTCGTGACGCTGTCCGATCTAAACGCAATTTACGCATATCTGGGAAATGGGATCATTCACAGAGATGGCCCTGGCATCGTTACTACATAGTCCATGTTGTTGTCTAACAATGCTACACTTAATGGAAGATAAGACCCACTAGAAAAATATTGTGACCAGGTTTGCCGAACAAAATATATATTGATATTATAATCGCATTCCTTAACCCTGAGGTGTGTGAAGGAAACGAAACTTATCAACCGTTCTTCAAGAGTGAAATTTGCATTAGATATTCTCTAGATAATTTTTATTCTTAAATAACACCGAAGAACGCCAAAAATGCTAAAGTGGCGATTTCGTGGTTTGTGTCGCGTAAACCGGTAAGAACTGCGAATCAGTGGAAGTCCTTGACCTTGAAATTTTGCTAATTTAAACAACATTCTACATGCCCATTATCCCCACATTACTCTCATATGCAAAACCTTTGAAAGTAAGTAAAACTATACGCGCCCAAATGTTGCATTCTGTGGTGTATGTCCTCAAAGCAAAAACCGCCTCAATCTACCTTCATGTTTTTGCAGCTCACTAAATTTCATTGTCCATCGAAGCAACCATGCCAGCGACTGAATTGTCGTGTGGGGAAACTTCCCAGCATTGATGAGACCCCAGGATGCCTAAATGGGGCTTAAAAATTTGGACTGGTACTCCGAACTCAATTACCCGATTGGTTCAGTCCATCACGGACACGTCATAACTCACGAAAATTCATTTCCATTGTGCGAATACTGAGCTCCCGCTGCTGTTGACCGCTATCGCTGTTGTTTAAATTGCCGCTCTCCAAAAGTATGCCGAAATTAGGTTTGCCAGAACTAAGAGGTTTTAAAATTTGCGAAATTTTTGGGGAGTTAGTCTAACCCAAGTGCACGTTTTTTGTGACATGCATCTAATAGTATTTCATTTAAATGGGTGAACTTTCAGGGACATCAATCTGCGCTGATTCATATGTGATTATTAGTTCACGAGACAATGCACGAAACTCAATCTTTGCTTTTTTATTGTTCCTAGATGTTCTTCAAATAGACGTTGCATCTCTATGACGTCTAATGCAAACTCCAGACATACGGATTGCCGAATGACATCTATATCCCGTATATTTGTAGGGCACAACACTGTGTTTGGGATGCTTACCTTGCCTTCAGTTTATTAATGGGAGATAAACTGATGCACTGATAAACTGATGTTGTAGGGATACGAGTAAGCACCTACGTTGCCGAGTCCGATTTTCAGATGTGCACAACCGGCTGGCGCTAATATCACAAACTCACCAAGAATTTCTCGTCGTTTTCTCACGTACAAACTGCACTCGTGCAATAAGTATCCGATTTTCGAGCGTATGGTCATACATTGTCGCTGTGTGATGCTTCAGGTATCACTTATTTGTGTCAACAGCACTCGCACCACATGCATGAGGAAACCGTGTAAGTTACCGGAGATAATATTTAAAAAACGTGGAAAGACAGAGTGTTACTGGATAAGCACCTATAAAACGATGTTGCAGTTTACAAAAACCATTACATTTGCTATCATAATTCTACGAAGCCTTTCATGAACTCCTGGTAGGTCGCATAAATGAAAAATCGAAAAGTGATATTCTGTACAAGGAATCGGTAGATATATTTGCATTATAATTCAGAGTTTTCCGATATCCTCGTGTGAATCAATCACTGGAAAAAATGGCACCTTCTATCTGAAGGACGTTATGAAGCGCAACAAAACTGTCAGAAAATAAGGCCACTCGTTGCAGTCCATGTTAACCGTACGTGTTGTAGTTAATTCGGTCTAATTATCGGAGCTGTTAGATCATACGTATGCGCGACAATGGTTATGAGGCCTTATCTATAAACGATATTCTAATACAGCAGCCGACAACGGCCTTACATCATCATAACCGTGTGCGCTGTCGCTCTGCCATGCCCGCGTTTGAAAGTCATAAAACTACCACTGGCAAAGTGCTTATATTTTTTGAATGGAATGGTACGACCATAAGGGGCAGTAACTAGGCTTCGTTTTCCTGGACGAGTAGGATTAAGAGGCATAGAACTTCATAGGACTTCATGAATTTTCAGACGTATACCCATGGATGTTGCCATCGGGACGGTCTAGTGATTGGGCGATACTTGGTGTCATATCTACTCATTCAGAGCAATAAATGTAAAATTCAGTCAAATTCTGCACCCTCTAATTTTTGCACTGTGTGTTAATGGATACTACAGTCCATAAGTCCACAAAATCATTTGTAAGCACCCCATATTCAACTGCAGTAACGCTATCACCAACTAGAGTCTTTGTTCTTGGACACTGATTATCAACGTCATTGTTTGCGTTTGAAAACATGATCTTTTGGGATCATCAGCATCCGGTTATGGACAAAAAAAGCGTTAGCATCCTAAAGATCCCAGCATGCTAAAAGCTACTCGCCAACTCGAGCTATTTTGAGGCTCTTTTATATCCATTATTTGTGTTTTGGCTTCCTCAAGCCCATCATTTATGCAGACATATTGCCATCCGCCATCGCCTACGTTCTCATGTCTAAGCAATCCGAACACTTGAAAGACTAAGACGGTCACCCTCTCCAAGGTCTAACTGCATGTGATAATGGTGATCTGACTGGGGACTGCAAGGTTTGCTCTATCTGACCGTCTCAGAAATAAATGCGCTTCAACTCACACCACGATATTATACAACAGCGCAATGATACAAATCTCTACTTTGTCTTCTTTGCTCTCGATAGATCCTGACTTCCATTCACTCATTCCAATAATGCGCCTTGTTTTTTCACCTTCAGTTGTTCATCAAGTGAAAAGTTTTATCCACTACCCATCGTCAATCATTCACAAGTTCTGTATCATATCCTCCTCTGTATCACCCTATTCCCATTCCCCTGCTTCTAGTCAAGTTTGTGCTCAGGACTTCACAAGTGATAACTTTTCCTTCAACTACATACTCCGCTTCAGAAGACCTTTCTACCTCCATGTTCACTCTCATAGTTCATTTTTGCCGTAGTTCACGCAATTTCCATATTTAGTACTCCACTCACGGCGTTGAGTATACCTGTATCAACCTTGACATCATGCTCAGATAACCAAATTTCATGTATCACTCCTCCAACCTCCTGATTCTCACAGCGTGAAGGCAAACCAAGGGCAATTTTAAAAACTTTCTAATTAGAAGAACCGACTTGCCAACTACAACCATATGCACAGAAACTTGAAAAGAAAGCAACATTTATCGAAAGCCTGCTGCGCTGGTTTGGCTTGTCCTCTGATTTAGCATTTATCGTACTTAGTAATCCTGTGAGTTTAAAACATCAGTCACAGCATAATAAAAATACTGTCTCATGTGTAACTTAAAATAGATTCATAAGATGCACGCGATGTAACGGACCTGACATATTATGTTTTGCAAAGACTGTACCCTTTTTCTTAGGTGTTAGCTGCACGATGTCTCATCGTCCAAACGTGCAACACGACCGGGCATCTCACGTTTTTCTGGCGTCGCTTATTCCCGCATGCTTTGAACTGCTGAAGTTTTTACTCAGCGAACTTTCCTCACAGTGCCTAATATCAGAAATCCATACCGCCGTTCGGTACTTCACTATAGACTTTAGCCGCCAATTTGGAACTTGTATTCTCATTAAGATTCCTCACCCACTTCCTGAATGAACGTTACTAAACCGTTCCAAAAACTGTATGCGATAGTTTTTTGATTCCCACCCCCGTTTTTTACCCACCTTGCTCTAATACATGTTAATTCTATCTCCCAAATGCTCGCCAGCTAACCAATTCTTTTGACATTTCTTTTAGATTTTCTTAATTATTTTAACTTCACGGTCGCACGCGCTTCAATTACGATCTTGGAAATCATGTATTCACACTACGTAGCTTCAAAGAATATTGTACACCTAGCTAGTGCATGTTCCTCATATTCACACATAGCCACTTCCGTCTGCATGAAACGCATACCACCATCCTCTACTATTTCCACCTGAATGTCTACTATCCTTCATAAAATTTGGTGGTGTCATCTCAAAACAGTGGTTGAAAATTGTAAACTTTTTACCTTTTGGGTCACAGTCTAGTAAACACTAGCATGTCGTTTTATAATGTTTCTAAATAAAAATCCTTTGTTTTCGGAAAAAGTTCATGAAATTCATGTGGAAAGTAATCGAGCCGGAGAAACAAGAAATTACCACATGCCTTCAGTAAAATTTTCAAGGAGCGCCACAGGTATCAAATTATCAAATTAATTAACTTCATGCTATCTTCGGCAGCCAAACAAGTGAACTAATCTTAATGTTTGCTATTCAACGAAAAATGGCAGTTCTTGGCATTTTTATATTTTCAGATAAAAACCTGTGCCCTGCAGCAAATTGGTTTATCACATCCAAATGCTGGGAGGCTACTGGTTTATTTATGAAATTTTTCAAACAACGGTGAACAAAATTGTGATATTTTGTCAGTGTTGTCGAGATGCAAAATTAGATCTGTAACCGTCGGGGTGCTAAAGTAAAGTTGTTTTCTATTCATCAACTTTCAGATAAATACGGGCATTTCGTAATTTTTTACTGACGTTCTTAGTATTAGTGACGATGGTTTACAGAGGAATTCAGGGACGATTCAGGGACGACTCGCTGTGGAGTAAAGTTCTGGTCAGTTCAACGGAATGTTTAGTCAAATCACACAAAGTTTTTGGTCGGATGTTTTGTCGGACTAGAATTCTCAATGGCGAAAAAAGTGACCAGCGTTATTTATCAAACCTTCTAGTTTATGGTACGGTGTAGTGGCTCTTTTGAACGTGAGCAGGGACGTTGTGGAAAACCATTAATTATTCATGCCCCAAAGCACATATAGTTCCCATTTTTTCACCTTATCAAAACCAGCAATTAAGAGTATGTTCATCCAGAGGTTATTAAAAAGACGTCGATAACTGACCGAAACCAAGCAAGAATAAGATTTTAGCACAAAGTGAAAAAATTTCCAAATTGTTCTCAAGTTATCGACTGGTCATAGGTGCATCTTGTTTTCTTTGCATTGCGTGCGTTACCTCTGCTTTGCTCTGTAGCAAAGTCGTGGAGTCTGTATTGTAAGTTCTCGTAAAAAGAGGCTGATGTATGCAATACGGTTCCTGGTTTGCCCTTTCGTCATCTCTTTCTTTAATTCTACTTCTCGTTGTTTACTGGGATCATATACAGCGTCTGACAAATCAGCCACCTTGGTTTTACTTGTGATAGTGTGCTTGATACTTTTTTTAGGTCGGGTTCGGGAAGATAATCACAAATGCCAGTTGGTCGGGAGTGCTACCTGGTTAAGAGTATTTTTTACTATGCTATGCTGAACCAGCTCAATGATATATTTTCATACCTTTTGATTTTGTTTTAGAAACTTTTTTAATTACTGGGATGTCCATTGTTTTCTTTAGAACCAAAGTCATCTTTCTAAGCAGCTGAAGAGGGATTGTAAACAAAGCAACAATGTCCCGAAAACCCAAGCCGTCGCAGTGGATTTTTTACCATCTTATTTTCTCCCAGCATAATTCCGACTAGCGCAACTGGAAGCTGATGGTTTCAAGTTGCTAACTATCCGGTTTAGTACCGTGTTTCATGGAAGCTTTCAAAGAGGACCCTATGGTATAATTCAGATCAACTCGGTTTATCCGGGCTACTGTCATCGATAACAGGTAGTGTTTTGTATAGATTGGTATTCCTCGTTTTGACAGGAAATGCCCAACTTCGAACAAAATTGTGGGAGAATTCAGTGTAAAACCAGTACTGTTTAGTAGACTGCACTGGATACGTTTAAAGTGATGATCATGGATGACTGATGGAACCGAAAATCAGAAGGTTGGGAGAAAATATCTTACCGCTGAAAACAAATAGCCTTGGTTAAATGTTCTAGCTATTTAGGCGGAGTTGAAGCACATTCTACAATCAGCCGAGAAAGCACGAAACTTTATGTATGATCACGTGAGTTATATCCGTACATGGTATTTCTTTGAAGTACGGCGCACACTACCGACAAAGGTTAGATTCCAAAAGTTGAATCATTTTTGTCTTACCGAAACACAACTAACTGAGCAAACCAAATGAACAGTTTTACGCGTCACAATGTCATTCTCAGGTTAGTTGAATTGTTTGCGAGATTCAAGTTGGCAGTGGATAACTTCGGTCAAATTTTGTGTGCATAAAAGTCTCGCCATTTCTGATGAATCAAATGACTGCATCAGGAGTAATGCTTTCAAAGGTTTCATATCTCGTTCAACATGAATTGAGCAAACTGTTATCCGAAAAGTTAGCTAAGTTTTGCCCGTATCTTACCTATCAGCAGGTACTGCACTTAGCTAAATAAATGGTGGAATACATTCCAATAAATCACACACTGTGCGGACGTTTTATTCGCTTTTCCGCACCAGACTTGATCGTCATGACGATAAAAAAGCCCACTAATGAGTGTAAAATCAAGCTATTTGTTTCACTTCCACATGTGGTCAACTTCGCCATTTCCAGAACGGTAGGGGAAATACATTTTCGGGCACACCTTTCCCGGTTACCGTACCTATTCGCACAAATTTCGATCACCATGTTATCCACTTAACAGCAGGTGTCCTTTAAAAAATTATAGATATGAGATTTATCAAAGCACAGCTCCCGAATCGACTAAGGTCTTGTGTTTTTGGTACTAATTGCTACCTAAAAGAATAGAAGATGCTTCAGCAGTATGCACGTGTTTGTGCTCACAGGGAGTGAGTTGGGGCCAAAAAACGAGTTGGTGTATACTCACGGCGGGCTGACGTACGCCTAATGTCATTGGCGTCATATCGAGCCCGAGGGAGAGTTTAGTACACTGGTTATCAGCCAAAGACAAAGTGATCAAAATCCCTTGGCCTTGATGAGGTGCGCAATGCTGATTATTCTAAATAAGGCTTTAACAGCTGTACACTGCTTCCCAGCTCTTCAGCATAGATTGGTTTCACATACAGGATGAAATCCTTAGTAAAAATCCCAAAATCTTCCTCACACTACCGAAAATGAAGCTACGCTGATGAAGTCCAGCATAGAATAGGCCATAATACGCACACCTGGCGTTGGCTGACGGATCTGCTAAAAGATATGCAATGGATGATGATGAATTGCTTCGATGTTCATTGTGCATTATTTGCAGATATCTACACTCAAAGTAAAATCCAATAAATGAAATTCACTTCAGTGTGATGCAGTACAGTGCAGTATTATACACTGCATACAAAACAATTCTGAAGTAGCAAAGTTGAAGTATGACAGACAAAGGCCCAAACTACAGGTTCTGTGTGGTTATTAATGAGAGGTGATAGTTTTCTGGACGGCAGGTAGGAACACCGGATATAAACATGCAGAAATGCCCGGACAAACGCATTTTGCTGAGCTGATAATTATTTGTGAGGAGACGTAGTGATCCCATAAACCAAAAATTCACCCAGAGAGGGACTGCTTCGGATTCAAGAATGGCCATCGCTCACCTACAAACACTCCATGAGAAAATTTGGAAATTAACTGACGGCGCGAACGCTAATGCACTGTTTCCAGTCAAGCGCAGAAGGGGTGACGGGGAACCCATCCAGGAATGTGTACTGCACCAACAACACCCGAACACCTCATTATCTCTTTCATACCCTTCTACCAAATCATACGTTGTCCAACTGGCAGTTTGCACCACTTTGGAGAAGGCACAGAGAACAACACTCGTCCCGGAAAATGGTGTCTCGTCATGCATTGTACATGGCTGAGTCACCACAGTCGATTCTGCTGAATGTTTCCCATGATAAAAATAAATGCTATATAGCTAGATACCCTTTTCCTAATCATCCCGCCACAAGTTTATTGGTGCTATCAGACACCGGTAACACTTCTGGGACATTGGTGGTCGGAATTCCGAAGGCGCCCCGAATCATCTGTCTACAGAGACCACGTCTCGTAACCATACAGCGACACTTCCATTACTATGGCCTGGTACAAGTAATCCTTGAGACCCCGGTGATATGCCTTGTTGACACTCCAATCAACGCAAATTCGCCAACGTGATGCTGACCTTTGAGATTGGTGCTGTAGCGTCATCCGACACACTTCCGTCAGAGCTAATGCAACAACATGTAGAAATCTCTCCGACTTCTGGCAATTTTCCTTGAGTTTTAAGGGGCATGTCCAGAAACTGCACGTTCTGAAGAACTTTGAAGGCGCAAGGAGCATGCCAAAAAGTTCAACTCACTGCAACTCAATGCTCGTTCTTGTGACATTTCCATCCCATTATACCATATTTAGTATCTTTTGTCCATTTCAGTGCCTATTATTATAGTGGGCATCTTATATCGATCCTTTTCAGGATTCAAAACTTCCTTAACTTAGGGGTTAAATATCAAACCAGAGACTTCTCTTTGCATATCAAGTTTTTTCACCAAGCGTCGTTACATCCCTACCAAAGTCTGTTCATTCTCACGGACGTTTAATCTCAGGTGAAGCGTCACGTAATTCGCCGAAATTTAGCCGTTTCAATTATTACGAGAGTTTTGGCAGATACACGCTGTCAACTACTACAGACAAGTATAGAACAGATGTCCACAACTGCTAGCCTTTGCATCACAGCTGCACTCCGTTTAGAACCTCTGCTGAGACCTCAAAAGTCTGTAAAATACTATCTTCTATGGAAATGCTACCACCTGTAAAGTGTGCACCCTAACACCAAAAAGTACTCTGAAAAACCTTGATTATTAAGTTAGTTTTACTACTGTCCGATGTATTGTTTTTAGGACACTCGGTGCTTACTCAAGCAACCAAACAAGTTGAGTTGGATTCACACGCATGGTGGCAAACCAGTTTGCTAACACAAAAATTAGTTCAAACGGAACATTTTTCAGTCATGTTCCTGTCTATCACACTTAAAAATGATCGATTTTATCCATAGAGTAAGACCACGCTCTATTGCATTAATCCGTCAGACATGACCTCAAAAAAATCGATTGTCTACTGGCAAATATACCTCTTTTGGAAATGGTCTTTCCAGGAGGCAGTGTCTAACTGCTGGGTAATCAGACAATGGAAGGGAATCGGCGCCATTATTACAGGATCGATAAGCTCAAAATACTGTAAGGAATTCAATGTATTCCTCAGAAGTGGTAAAGGAACATCACACTGATTCAAAGATTGCCGGTTTCGCGGAACTAAGCCAGCGTTTGTGTGCGGAGGATCGAAAGTAGTGCTTCACTTGAAGCAGACACTGTAATACGATGCCTCGAACACCATACCAGCGGACACATGAGGAGTTCTGAAGCGAACCATCATAAACGAGAAATTCGGCTTAATTCAGTTTACTTTCCTGTCGTGACAAAATTCATATACAAATGAGAGGATTCTCGAGCATATGGTAAAGTTGACAAACTAGAAACAATATTTTGAATGAAAACGCGATCAGATTACGATTCACAAGTTTAGAGTTCACAAAGACCATAAATGGTAGCGGTCGTAGGATTTAGTCTCTCAAAAAAGTGGTGTGATCCAGTGACACCCCACAAAAACGCGTTATTTACATCTTCACATATAATCTCCTCCTAACAACACTCACCTCGAAATATCCTCGTTGCTTTCGCAGGCACCAATGACACGAAAAGCCCAGAGGGCGGTATGGCCATTTGTGTATTTCCTCAGCATGTTTGCGAAACCTCTCGGCTTGTTTATCAGTAAATGAATTAGGTGCTTTCTTAAGGTTTTCAGAATTGTTTAAAACTGCATACATACTTTTACAGTTACCGGACTTTCTAGATCAGTTGCTCTTTAGATGTTCTCTAGATTGTGTGTCATGTTTCTACATAATGAGGGAGTCGAAGTTTTTTAACCGGAAGCCACCGCTGGGTGGCCCAGTAGTTGGACGAAGCCGGACTTCCTTGACCATCAGCATCTTGGCAGCAAAACTTTGGGAGAACACTGGTGCGCTACTGTGTTAGGCCCATGTTCGTATATATGAGTAAAGGCCTATGAAGTAACAAAGAAAATGAGAGAGGAACCTAAGGTCAACCTGCTAAAAACATCCGATATGCTTACACCTCCAACACTCATCCACACAGTTAGGATAGAGATTGAAAACAGGGTCTCCAGTTAATCACAAGAATGGTTACGTAGATCTTAGCCTGAAAGATCAACGGCATCGAGACTTTTCGTAATATCCTTCAATCCCATCTGCCATGCGCATTTGGGTTTTCGCCACTCCTAATTGGACACAAAAACGGATCCCATCTCGGTGGGCAGTGACCCTCCATGTCTTACAAATGGCTCATCCAACTTGTTTTGCAACTCCGGGAGCATTCCTTGGATAGGGTGTCTTTTGTTTTACCAAAGACCAGTCCCCTGGTCCACTCAGCCGGTTTCAGCTCAAGTTCTGAGACACCGGTTGTCGAAGACCTGGAGATAACACAGATTCTCCACCCGAAGTGGCCAAGTCCCGCTGCCGAACAACAAAACAGCCACACAGCAGCCTGATATATTCGCCTTTTGAGACGTCATTTCATATCTCAGATTTAATATAACTTCTGAGTTACTTATAAGTCCACACAACTTCCAGTATCTCTCTCTGATTGCATAGAGTCATTTTCGAGGACTGTACGTCATGTGGTATGACTTTGCACCTTGTGATCGCGGAGCGCATGTCATTTGTCAGCCATTCTAGTGATCCTTGCATTCCCTAATCTTTCCAATAAATGGGTACATAAATGTCGATCTGAATATTCCAGATCGATCAAAAGGCTCTCTCCGGTAGTAGTCTAAACACCGAGGTATTGGGACCTCTCTAGAGTTTGTCTCACTCCCCCATCAGTGACGAAATGAAAGAAAAATGGAGGTGGGTATACTTTCGGACGCTTGTCCTTGTGCGAGGGCTTTTCGAGAGCTTTCTGTGCACTCTCACGCATCCACAGCTATGTGAATATATATATATATATATATATATATATATATATATAGTGCAGGATATTCACAAGCCTCTGGCGCATATCGTGTTGTACAAACGTACTGATGAATACAAAAGTGTTGAAAGGCTGAACCTATCCTTAAAGTTATTGGACACCAAGATTGTATGACAGCTATACATGTGCAGTTGCTTCGTCAATTGACGCAGTGTTAAAATCGGTCGGATTCATGCTCATTCTTGCATAGTCTTTGTGAGGCTATTTAAATGAGCGAAACAGACTATATCTACAACGAAGGTGAATTTAATACCTCTATACTTGCCACATCAGTGCCGGCGCCTTTTTGAGAATGAGCACAATGGTCAACCAACCTCAGCTGGCCGGGATGGTGTCTTTTGACCAGATCAAAGCAATTCTTTGGGCAAGTACAAACTGTCAGTGGCACTTATTTCGCGGTGTGACGATTAAAACACCCTAAAGACCCATTAAGCTTTGGTTTGATTTGTTCGCGTGTGATATATAAAACCTACCATACCGGGTTCGTCAATGAGTAAAGATATGAATAACGGAGTATCCTGGTGCTTCATGTTGAGAGTAAGAAAGCACTTGCATACACTGATGAATGTTCCTCAGCAAGAGATATTTGGGCTAGTCTGGTCCTGGTCCTCCAATCCATTCAGATGCACACTGAAGAACCTGAGTATTTTGTAACCAGCCTGTTTTCCATGTGTTTCATGATGCACACAAATTTTTATCAGCCGTTTTCTACTGGAAGTAATCAGCATCTGTCCCATACATCATGACCCATATTTTTACCACGTGGAATCTGAACTTTTCACACTGAATCGTTAACCAAAACAGGATAACCTTTCGACAGGTTGTTGCCAACATGTTGTAACGCACCTCATACCTTGTCTAAATCACCTTCTAAGCATCAACCAGTGATCTATTTGGACAAAGGACGTTATGTAAGGAAGAATCGGAGCTTGGCGAGAATGAATTGAGACACGTGGTTCAAAACCGGTCAGAAGCATGTTTGATGATTGAATAAAAAGTCATTATGAATTACCGACTGCAAGTACAGCCTATCCTACCAAACTTTCCGTCAACTGGCATCGAATGACGGCGTTCCATAGAAGTAACAATAAACAGAGCGCACCGGCTGATTCGTTGAAGGAATGGCACTCGTCTGGTGTTCATTCTTGGTGAGAGTTTGCCTGAATACTCAAAAGACATCAGTCCAAACTCAGATGCAATCATCCAATAAGTAAACCTCTCAGAGTTATAGTTTCCGTATTGACGTTTCTTGGGATAAATCTAATCAAAAAGGACTACTAGTTAACTTCTGATATTTTGAGTTTTGAAAAAGAGAGTAGGATTCGTTTGTACTCATACGAATTAATGCATTACTTCAATGGATATGGTTAACTGCACCTAATCGATCGTGTGCCCACACTATAGGGTCCCAGAATATAAAACAAAGTGACGGAATAATTCAAACAAAAGCCAGGCATGAAAATGCTAAATAATCGAGCACAACCCTCAACCATAAGGACATTTGTTTGCTAAACTTTTGGCAGTTAGTTATCGTCCCATAGAACTGCTATTCTGTCGGTTCTACTTCCAGGGTGGAGTTCATACGATCCCCGCTGCGTGTGGTTGGAAACGCCACAAGAAATGGCTGCGAAGCGATGCCAGTGGCTTTCTTGGTCTCAGCTGCTGTCCAGATGGTTTGAATGAGTGTCTGAAAGTGTAAACACCTCGAAATAATTATGTTAATCTAGTATAAAGTCAGTCTCCCCATCCACTTTTATTCTTTTCTTCGAAATGAATCTTCAAAGCAAATTGTGCTTTGTAAATCAGCGTAGCATTAGCATTGAACACGGATGATGATATTGATGATTCTCATATTCGCAATCAAAGCAGAGGCCGGAGTAAGGACACGATAACATAGTTGTAGAGGTTTCCTCTGATAATCTATCAATCTGAGCTGAAAAACCAATAGGAATTGTACGGCTGTTTTATCCTTTTTTTGAAACATCAGGAGCGCGCATCTCACGAAACTACAGAGGTATTTGAACTGGCAACTTCCAGGCTAGTATTTAAGCATTTAACCGTTTCGTCAAGAGCGGCTGATCAGGGGTTTTACTAACTCGTACTTGGGCATGAGATATTGTCATTCATGCCTCAACCACGAAATATACACCACGTGGTTGACTGTCTCATCAACTCTCAATAATCACTTAACAGATGTACAGTACTTCTCGGTTTTTCAGCATAGAGGATGACCTCTCTAATGGAGCCTTCCAAAATTTTCTCGCCCTATCATCAAAAATGATAATGCTTGACCAGCATCCGAAATAAATCGGACTGTAAACACTGGTTGATCACATGGTTGCTTGCTCTTACTAAGTGAAATCTAAGTGCCTTGCACGGTTCCGGATGCTTTTTTACGTGCAGTCACGGAGGTCGATGTAACCCCAAGGAATAAGATCAGCTATCCAAGACCCAAACGGCTGTTGAAAGCCATCAGTCGGCATGACAACATATCAATGAACATTAGTTCTACACACAAGGAAGCTGACCATATCATCCAGCTTTACCGGGTTTCGGCTGGATATCTCAATTTATCCAGATAAGTTGCCAGAAAAATTTTCTCTGATGGTGGCCCAACGGCCAGATTACTGCCGGTTCTGTTGTTTTGTAGTATGACAAGAGTTTTCAGCAGGTGTCGGCTTGAATTTGGCATTTGTTGATTAGAAATGAGAACTTAAACCGGTGATTCATTTGTGCCTCCGTGGTGGCCTATATTATTATGTTATCAGTTGATAAGTTTGATTCTGTTAATCCATTTGCGTCCGCAATTTTTACAGACGCAAGTTGCCTTGGTTGTGTCGACATCTGTACGGCTGTTCCCAGTTTTGTGCCTCAAAGATTTTCAGGCATGTGCAGGCAGCAGTCTGCCAGATCACGCTGTCAAGTAGCAAACCTTTCCAGGATGTGAGACACGGGTGACCGTTTTCTAGATAGAACACACTACCCCAAAGACAGCTTCGAGCATTTTGACAATCCAGTTCTGTTTTAGCCCTCCTTGTGCCTACTCAGGTAGGCGCACCCCAGGAGTTTTCATCACTGTTATGTTCTACTTGAATACAACTGTACCCAGTTGGCGGAATACACCCAGTTGTAAGTGTGGCGTTACCGGAAAGCTCAAACGAATCTCAGTTGAAAGCTGAGATTTATCACTCTCGAGTTATCGAGAGTGAGATCGAAAATGAGGTCCAACTAGTACTGTGAACGAGACTTCAAATGGGACTAGCCCATCAAAGTTATATTGGTGTGCAATTGAGTATCTTGCCAACAAAACAGCTCGTTGAACTTAACTGAAGTCTGCTATAACAGCGGAATTTCAGTCGTCTGTGAGTTCAAGTTACACTTCTTACTTTGCCTCGAACGGGCTGCTTAGGGATGCAATTATAACAAGCATTTTTGGTTTAGCCTAATCGAGGCCAATCGACGAATCAGTCAAATAAAAATCAAAGTAGGAAACTTGGTAGGATAAAATACATTTCACTGGAGTCGTAGACTACGTAGACCTCGATTACTGGTTGTAGTCCCCCAAAGTCAAACTCGAGGCGTTTGTTTACTTTAGTCTTAACGCTTAGTCTACCTAAACGGACTGTCCTAGATACCTTACCATTACTGGAGTCCATTTTAGCGTTAAATCCGAACAGATCTCGCAAAAAACACCCGGCCGATCACACAGTAAACCAAACTACAGCGATAATTAGCAACGGATCAAAATAGATGCATTGAAATGAAGATGGTGCTGACACCAAGTTATCACTGGGTTAGTCCTGATCACGCACACCGATACTGGTCACACGTGATATTCGTTCATAAAGCTGGCCCGCAGCGTTTTAACTCTAACAACATGGTCGACGTCAAAATCTAGCATTTCAGACGTCAACGATGATATGTCAGCATTCAACAGTTTTCAGCATGACATAACCGTATTGTTTATATGCATACATGAACAAATACTAAGCACTGACCATTCCCGTTGTAAACAAGACGAGATTTAACAATATTTATTCTTTTTTTGCCACTGGTAAACGTCAGTTTTTTCTAAGGTATCACTATTCTCTCGCGCCCACTTATATGTTTGTTTATACATCCAGTTGAGAGGTGACTTGCCAATTCAAGCGACGTATGCTGGATTTTTGTGCTCAGACCCAACTTGCTACACCTTAGTGGCACATTCTGAAATTTACGTTCACATTCCTGTTGTCTGGACAGTCCTCCTTAGGTCCTGGAGCAATTATTCCTGTGAATCTACACCGAAGAGTGGAGTGGAGTTCCCCTCTTATTAGAGTTAATGCGCACTATTTATCCATGACCACGTAGGTGTTTGAATCTATAATATCTGGTCAGATTCCTGTTGCACTTCAATTCATGCCTACGATTCTATGGGAATCACACTTTCGTCTAGAAACAGCTCCGGTTGAACCGCCAAGAACTGAGCAACAGTACACATCGGATGCATTTTGAAGAGAATTTTATCAGTTTTCTAGTTGAATATTTGTGTGCGCTATGCGAAAACTGGCCATCGCTCCACAATCAATCAATATGACGCAAAAGTGAAAAAAGATGGTCATATAAATCAGGAGCAGCATGTGCTATTATCCACCAAATATGAGGTCGAATTTTGGAGTTGTCTTCCGGTTAATAAAACATCGGTTCTTTAGAGCTCATGAGGAGCTTACAATACGATTGGTCTTAACCCAATTCTTCTTTGTGTCCTCAAATCCGGGAAGCATCAGCGCAGACTGACCGCACTTACAGAACGAAATCCCCTTAAACACAGGATGAAGTTTTAATGTCACGCGGGATGCAGACTAGTCGTTTGACACGCGATGAGTGTTCCCCGCACTTCTCAGAACCATAATTGAGGGATGAACCGTTGGAATTAGCAGTTGACTTTGAATTATCCCACCTGGCACTTTACCGTCTCCAGGATTCCACGAATGTACTTATCTTGGCGGGCTCCCCTACAAAAGCGAATGCGGTCTTGCCGAGTTACAACCCACCGGGAAGCGCGTTGCTTTTGTACCCAGAGGGACGTAAAGTATGTAGTTGTAGAAGGTAGTAGAGGGTATAGAGTAAATTTTATGTGTTTGTAATGTACTACTCATAAGGTTGCTGAAAATCCGTATACCGCCCACGACCGGTTTCGCCCTTTTTGGGGCTCATCAGGGAGGCGCAGTCCCCGGGTTTCCGTCAACCTTATGTTCTACTTGAAACCTCTTGAAACCTTGCCTGAGAGCATCACAAGCGAGAGATTCAGCTGGGTCCCAGGTGAGTCTCTCGAAAAGCCAAATTAGTTTGCAAATGGGTGTATATTCGCTAAAGTTCGTGCAATTTAATTCCAAGTAGAACATAAGGTTGACAGAAACCCGTGAACTGAGCCTACCTGATGAACCCCAAAAAGGGCGGAACCGGTCGTGGGCTGTCGACGGATTTTCATCAACCTTATGAGTAGTACATTACAAGGATATACATGTATCGCGATATCTCGAATATCGTAGCGACTGAAACACAAGGCGCCTGGTGCAGCACATCCAGTTGACTGAGAACATCATAAACGAGAGATTTGGCTGGGTTCCAGGTGAGTCTCTCGAAAAATCCAAAGTTTGCACATGAGTGTATATTCACTAAATTCTATATGCTTTCTTGGGGGAAATCTGGATTCCCGGCTGGGAACCATGCCACCCTCTCAGCGCTTGGCTTGAGTCCATAACGGTCATGGTGGCTAAGTGGTTTCAGGGGCGTTCTACCTTCTTCCGGTTACCAGACCAGCTCAACCTGTGGGAAGAATGGAATTCAATAAAACGGGATAAAATTAAAGCTGAAGTTATTTTAATTGGAACCGGTATTCAAGTGACGCGATTAAAAGACGCTTAGTGTTTGTTGAGACATAGACTGTAATCCGTGGAACGATTCAGTTGCAATTGGTTTTTGGTCAAGTGGCCATTGATCTGTTCTCCGAGATTGAATTCAATGGTAAAGAAATCCCAATGCTTATCGAGTCTGAGTGAAAAGAAAGCGATACAAAATGGGCACTTTACCCATCGGCAGTCACTTTCTGAAGGGATCTGTCGTGTTTCTGAAGTCAGTCCCAATATATCTCCACAGCAATGAGGTTGCTGTGGACAGAGTCTTCCTTCAGAGCTGAATTTTGAAAACCACTACGCGCATTTTCATGAAAGATGTTACTCACGTTTGCTGAAAACTCTTCGGTGGCCCACAACCTTACATTGTTTCTATTTTTCGTTGTGAAGCTGTTTGGAGTCGCTCACTAGTTGCCTTTTCGGTTTTTACGCACACGATTCGTACATATGCAGAGGTCTCTTTATCCCGAGTAAAGCTATCTTGTTTGAAAACTCCCCAGCATCGACGGAGTAAAAAATATTCCTGTTCTGTTTTGTTTTGTGAAAATGGAACATATTCTTTTGCGGAATCGCTCCCTTAACAGGCCTGGCCACAGAGGTGCAAGATTCATAGTTAAGATCAGTTGTTGATTTTTAGAATACGCTGTCGAAAATGTGAGAGTCCTTGGGAACACAGGCATTGAGAGTGGCCCCTCTTCACACAGGCGTCAGTCCCTTTGACCAGGAGTCGGAGATTCCCGCGCTGTTTCCTTTACGTATAGCGTACGTTACCCTATGCTCACCCCTAAACCAGTCTTCAACACAAAATACGTCACAGACATCCGTCCTTCTGAATTCATTCAAAATTAATTTTAAATTCAAGTGACCATATTATCAAAATAATCATCACTGTGAGCACCGCATCAACGTTTAATACTAATTTTTCACGTACTGTGAAGAAAATGGAAGTCGATAGGGAAGGCACGCAGTACTAGTCTAACACGATGATTCCGGGGTACCTATATCTCGAAGCTCTCATCCAGAAAACCTAGATGGAAACTTACAGAAGAGCCACTGACATTGATTAGCAGCCCAATTTGCTGGTGGCTCCAACCATACTCAGGAATCGGATCACTTGAATCCCAGCCTGGAGGACGAATCGCACCGAAGGTATCTGGACTCTTCGTAATCGGAGGCTGACCACTCTCTGCTGTTGAACTCTTAACTGGGAATGAAAAGCCACACTTTTCGGGGTATAATGATTCAAACTGCGCTATGCATGACTAACTCGTTGCAACTGTTGGTGTGGGACACATTCTCAGAGTGATGGATCGAACTCCCATTTTCCAAGCATTGCAAGGACGTTGGCAGAAGCCTACAAGAGCTCGAGTGGCGATTACCTGTTCGCGGGGTCTACGCCTTACAACTATACAAAACAACTCGTACTGTAACCGGATAGCACTAGGCAGGTTGTCTTTGGGAAGTACACTTTAAGATTAAGTGGGTACTGCAGTTTGGAAAACGTTTCGTTGATTTTCGCAAAAAAAGGAAACCGGCCAATCAAACGTCAAACAAGGTAGTACACTGCTTGCCAATTAGTGAGGTGACAATTGGATCCACCTAAATCGTGCGATGGCTGTCTCTTAAGTTAGTGAAAGTTTCTAGTCGAGTAAAAAGTTGGGATCGACCGAGAAGCCATCGTTTCAGAAGGTTTAGGTAAGCATTTGGTAGGTTGACAGGTAGTCAACTATTCGGCACAAAAGATTCGTCAAGCCAAGTGTGTAGGTTACCAAGCTGGCAGAGTTTTAAGGCAGACGGAGAGCAAATCAGCAAGACTCTGATTAGCACAATAGATCAGCGTGGAATTTCAACTAGTGTCTTGTAGGTTAGTGTGGCTGCCTAAATCGTACCGTCGATGGGTGGGAGGGATTTAAAATCACTTTTATCGGATTTGGATCCCTAGTTTTCAGGTTCGGTAAGCCTCAACTGGGTGACACGGCTAAATTTGGTGTGTGTGGGTTTTCAACTATTACGGCTATTTGGTTAGGGCAGAAGCGTGAGACTGCTTGGAATTTCGGTCCGCTTGATTCACGCAATTCGTATCTGTCAGTCCCAATATATCTCCACAGCAATGAGGTTGCTGTGGACAGAGTCTTCCTTCAGAGCTGAATTTTGAAAACCACTACGCGCATTTTCATGAAAGATGTTACTCACGTTTGCTGAAAACTCTTCGGTGGCCCACAACCTTACATTGTTTCTATTTTTCGTTGTGAAGCTGTTTGGAGTCGCTCACTAGTTGCCTTTTCGGTTTTTACGCACACGATTCGTACATATGCAGAGGTCTCTTTATCCCGAGTAAAGCTATCTTGTTTGAAAACTCCCCAGCATCGACGGAGTAAAAAATATTCCTGTTCTGTTTTGTTTTGTGAAAATGGAACATATTCTTTTGCGGAATCGCTCCCTTAACAGGCCTGGCCACAGAGGTGCAAGATTCATAGTTAAGATCAGTTGTTGATTTTTAGAATACGCTGTCGAAAATGTGAGAGTCCTTGGGAACACAGGCATTGAGAGTGGCCCCTCTTCACACAGGCGTCAGTCCCTTTGACCAGGAGTCGGAGATTCCCGCGCTGTTTCCTTTACGTATAGCGTACGTTACCCTATGCTCACCCCTAAACCAGTCTTCAACACAAAATACGTCACAGACATCCGTCCTTCTGAATTCATTCAAAATTAATTTTAAATTCAAGTGACCATATTATCAAAATAATCATCACTGTGAGCACCGCATCAACGTTTAATACTAATTTTTCACGTACTGTGAAGAAAATGGAAGTCGATAGGGAAGGCACGCAGTACTAGTCTAACACGATGATTCCGGGGTACCTATATCTCGAAGCTCTCATCCAGAAAACCTAGATGGAAACTTACAGAAGAGCCACTGACATTGATTAGCAGCCCAATTTGCTGGTGGCTCCAACCATACTCAGGAATCGGATCACTTGAATCCCAGCCTGGAGGACGAATCGCACCGAAGGTATCTGGACTCTTCGTAATCGGAGGCTGACCACTCTCTGCTGTTGAACTCTTAACTGGGAATGAAAAGCCACACTTTTCGGGGTATAATGATTCAAACTGCGCTATGCATGACTAACTCGTTGCAACTGTTGGTGTGGGACACATTCTCAGAGTGATGGATCGAACTCCCATTTTCCAAGCATTGCAAGGACGTTGGCAGAAGCCTACAAGAGCTCGAGTGGCGATTACCTGTTCGCGGGGTCTACGCCTTACAACTATACAAAACAACTCGTACTGTAACCGGATAGCACTAGGCAGGTTGTCTTTGGGAAGTACACTTTAAGATTAAGTGGGTACTGCAGTTTGGAAAACGTTTCGTTGATTTTCGCAAAAAAAGGAAACCGGCCAATCAAACGTCAAACAAGGTAGTACACTGCTTGCCAATTAGTGAGGTGACAATTGGATCCACCTAAATCGTGCGATGGCTGTCTCTTAAGTTAGTGAAAGTTTCTAGTCGAGTAAAAAGTTGGGATCGACCGAGAAGCCATCGTTTCAGAAGGTTTAGGTAAGCATTTGGTAGGTTGACAGGTAGTCAACTATTCGGCACAAAAGATTCGTCAAGCCAAGTGTGTAGGTTACCAAGCTGGCAGAGTTTTAAGGCAGACGGAGAGCAAATCAGCAAGACTCTGATTAGCACAATAGATCAGCGTGGAATTTCAACTAGTGTCTTGTAGGTTAGTGTGGCTGCCTAAATCGTACCGTCGATGGGTGGGAGGGATTTAAAATCACTTTTATAGGATTTGGATCCCTAGTTTTCAGGTTCGGTAAGCCTCAACTGGGTGACACGGCTAAATTTGGTGTGTGTGGGTTTTCAACTATTACGGCTATTTGGTTAGGGCAGAAGCGTGAGACTGCTTGGAATTTCGGTCCGCTTGATTCACGCAATTCGTATCTGAGCTAATTATGCTGATGACTCCTCATCGCTGATAACCCTAAGCAATCACGTGTCATCTTGACTAATCTAGGATATTTCTCCAAACTCCCCATTGCCTCCACAGTCCAATTGCAGAGGACAGTACTAGTTTAAATCCAGACAGCTTCGTAGCGCGGGGGGAGACTCGCTGTTCTTCGTCAGCTTTACTGGCACCATTGTCACCGCCACCATCATGGACAGCATGGCATCAGAGCTCAACAATGATGCTTCGATGCCGTACAACTATGATTCATTCAAAGGCCCTATGGTGAAGAAAAGCATAAAGGTGGACAAGGATTTTGGCGACACCTTACTTCAATCAGTCCCAGGTACCTATACCTGCAGACACTCATTCAGGCAGTCTGGATAGAAACTCAAAACACGAAAACCATTGACATCGACTAGCAGCAATATCTTGCACCGTTTCCAACCAAGCGCAGTGGGGGATCAGGCAGTCCCCACCCTGTAAGGTGACTAGCACCGACAGCATCAAAACGTTTCGTATTCTCCTTCATACTCCTCTGCCAGCTCAAGGATTGGCCATCACTCTGAATTGGGCACGGAAAACAGCATTCTCTTCGGCAAACGATGGTTCGACATACGCAATACATGGCCTAAACAACGCAACTCCCGGTAGTGGATACATTCGTCAATGTAAGTTCCCGTTGCACAACCGAAAAGTCGCTTTCCAATTATCTCTGATACCAACCTACACAAGCTATGCTCCTGAGAAAGCGACTGTCGCACACCTGAAGACGTCTCAGTTCCGCTGCCGAACAGGCCAAGTCTCATAGCCATACAACAAAACAGCCCCACTGTAGCCTGATACACACGTCCCTTGAGATTCAGAGATATCCTGGCACCATAGGTGTCTCAAATCAGCAAGTGCGATCGGAGCCTTGCAGATGCGTGCATTGACCTCACCTGTCACACTATGATCAGAATTAATACAACTTCCAAAGCACGTAAAACGCTCCAAAACTACGAATGCCTCCCCCTAGGTTGTAAGTGGCGTTTTTAGTGACTGCATGCCCACGAGCAGGACTTTACACTATGTGGGTGCAAAGTGCATACCAAAGGATAGAAAGACTTTGGTCAGTTCGTCCAAAAACACCTGCCCTCTCTTCTCCGATTCGAATACGAGAACGATATCCTCTGTATATTCCGGATCAAAAAGGTTTTCGTCAGAGGATATTTAAACATAGGGGTTTCGAAGACCTTCTAAGGTCCATTTCACTGGCTTACCGACCACGAATTTACATAAGAATAGAGAAAGTGGGCATCTCTGACAGACACGCTTTGTATACGGAAGCTTCCGCACAACCTCCGTATATTCTCACACGTCAGGGAGTCTGAGAATACAACGTATGATGTTCACAACTTCCCGGGCATTCCTTGACGGACGAGCGTGTCAAGGAGAACAAACCGGTCAATCGGTTCAAATGTGACTTGGATAGCCGGGAATAAAAAATTGTTCAGCTGTAACACTTTCGGTGCCTAGCTGCCATGCTACCCGACGGAAGCACGAGGGCTGAAATACTGTCAAAGTTCCCGAGCCTAGACAGGGGAAGTCAAGAGGCAGAGGTTGGGTTCAAACCACTGACCTTCCGGTCAGCAAATTCACGCCCAAACCACTTGAGCCATCCAGGAATAGTGAAATTGTAGGTCATTTGTACGTATGGCGTTGTTCTAGCACCGGACGGAGTGTCAACGCAACCCGTACCAGGCCGGAATCCTGCTCGCTGTCCTCGAGTCAGTGTTTCACAGCCACAATAATGCAACGAAGCATAAGTGACGCCAACAGTTTCGTTTTGACCGGGGTTGAGTTTATCTTCCTGTGGTTGAAAGAAAATGAAAGCGTTCAGCTGTAGCACCCTTCCGGTGCCTAACTGCCATGCCACCGAAGGAAGCAGCGGCGGAGGTCGGATTCGAACCATGAACCTTACGGCAGTAAATTCGCGCTCTAACCACTTGGGTCATCTCGCCCATTTTTTTTAAAAGGGGTTCGTACTGAACGTGGTAACCTCCTGTGGTTACCACATTCGCTACGAACCCCTTTTAAAAAATGGGCACTATCACCGACTCTCCCCAGTTGTCAGGGACAGAATCCCATTCCTAAACACAAGCAAACAGATCTGAAAAGCGTTGACTGAGGACTTTACCCCTATCTTTGAACAAGTCGGGTAGGAGGTCAACTGGACCAGAGGCTCCGTGGCGCTTGAGAACATATGCAGTCGTGAACCTCCGAGGTCGTACGCCGTTCCACGTTCACCTTAGAGGGTTCTAATTCAACTGTGGGCTTCAGATGAGTGGCAGCTGGTGGTCATTAAAACTGTTTTTCGAAGTATTCGGCCCAACGGTTGAGGAGTTCTCCATTCAAGATCGTCACTCCATTCCTATCCTTGATGGTTTCGCTCACAGGTTTCCGGGGGCCGGTCGCAAAGGATCAACTAAAATAACCTTCGGACATTACTAGCTTTCTAGGTGTCTTCCGTTTCCTTGACTTTTTGTGTCCACTACACTTCACAGTCGGCTTGCACGCTCAATTTCAGTTGACTTCTGATAGTTCGTCACGTCAGGTCACGCTTGGGACCGGCTGGGATATTTCTCCATTGTTCGGCCTGATATTCAGTAATTGGGTGGGCCTGGTAACGCAACACCACTGTGCAAAGAGATGGCATTCTGTTCCCAGTATGAAATCACATCTGATGGTGAAATATCTGAAAGGGACTCCAGAAGACAATGCTGGGAAATTCGTCTGCCATCCGGATCTTCCAGTCTTTCAGTTGCCAGGCGATTTTCTGCACCTTACGCGGCCGTGGAAGGGATCAGAAACTCGAGAAGAGTGTGTGGTCATAATCCACAAATGTGTTCCAATACGACCGGCAGTCAGTTATTGATCCGCGCCATCGATAACTGATGGCAATGTGATCAATTTGAGTCCGTGGCCGGCATGCTTTTGGAGGACGCCATGTGGCCAGACGACTTGCGTTACTTCGAAAATTAGCGCTGCCTAAGAAAGTTTTGGGGCAAGCAAACAGCTAGAGCAGTGAAGTATCGGTGTTGAACACTGATGTCATGCTGTCGACGATGGAGTCCACGTTGACCACCGAGCTGAGTCCCAGATGCGCTAAACATGCCCAATCGTGCATTCAGATTTCCGACAACCACTACGATATATCAGCTTTTATCTCGCTGTGACAGGGCATTCGTGACATCATAAAACTTGTCCTCCATAGTGCCAGAGCTTTAGTCAGTTCAAGTGTAAGCAGAAACGACTCCCTCTTGAGAGACTCCTCCATAGACGATGCCAGACAAACCGCACACAGGCGACTATCAACGGATATCCAGTCAAGCAAGGATCCATTCATCCCGATGACTTAGGACGACAACAACTCATGCATACACCGCTCAGTTGGAAACGAATGGAGAGAGACGGGGCAGTTAACTCAACCACCGTGCTTGCATATTGAACCTTGTTTCTGATACACAGCACACATCAATGCCAAGAAAGGTTAGTGTGAGAGCAAGGGCGGCTCGTTGACATGCTCGCTTCAGACTGAGGAGATTAAAGGCGGTCAGATAGACAAATAGTCGGAGCCTGAAGACTGAATTTGAGATGCGAGGCCGTTGCAAGACGGAGTCATCAGTGCTAAGGCTACAAGGACATAGTTATTAATGGAGTGGGGAAACAAACAGTATGTGAAAAGGAAAGAAGGGATGCGCCAGCAGCAACAAGTAAGGCGACACAGCTGGTGATGCCACGCGACGGCCGATGCGGCATGGGGGTATTCTTAATTGCACCTCGGTTGCACGGGGGCTGAGATCGTGGCATTGTGGTCAGACCTATACAGGACGATTAGGGTGCTTAACAAAAGCCTTTGGTTCAGAAGCCTGACAGCAAGGCGGCGCTGTTTGGCTGGAAATGCACGCGCATCACAATTTTTACAGAACACGTCACCACAGCGTCCCACTCCCAACCTGGATAGCCGGGAGACTGTGTTCGTCGGACCTATAAGAATTGTTCAACTGTAACACCCTCCTGGTGCCTAGCTGCCATACCACCCAAATGAAGCGCGAGGGTTGGGATACTGCCAGGTTACTCAAACCTATACAGGAGAAGTCGAGGGGCAGATGTTGGGTTCGAACCACGGACCTTCCGGTCAGTAGATTCGCGGTCTAACCACTTGAGCCGTCAAGTCAAACCCATAACTACTGACCAACCAGGTATGAGACCCTGCAAGTGTCATGCAGCATCACAAAGTGGGTCGCCAAGATACATAGAAACGGCCTTTGGGGGAGTCAGGGTTAAAGTTAGTTGGGACATAAGCAAGCACAATAAACAAAATGCGATAGACCTCATTTTCTCGTGATTTTCAAACAATTTTCGCCACACGAACCACCCACAGGCGACTATCAACGGGTATCTACTCGAGTAGGACGCTTCCGCTCGCTCACTAGATACAATACCCACTCCGGCATATCCAACTGCAGCGGCCCCTGCATCACCAGAGATGCGCAGCTGGAACCAGAGAGTGTAGCGGCAATCATTTCGAATACATTACTTGCGTCCCGCACCCTTGTTTCTGACAGACAACATAAACCAATTCAGAAGGAATCCAGCGTACGAGCAGGAGCTGCCTGCTTGCTTCAGTGTGTCAACATTAAAAACGGTTATGTAGATAGTCTTTCGGGGTTTAAAGACAGATTTCGAAGTGTTTAGGGTTGCCACTGAAGTCAGGGCATAAAGAAACTGCTGTGATACACGATAACAATATGGTCAGCCCTAGTGCTGGGACCTGCGGAGGGAGTATACGAACTTAAGTTAGGTAGGGTAGACTGGGGAAAAACTTGAAAGCGTAATAGTAGAGACGGAGGCGTCCGCATTAGCATGTTTTCGCTTACCCGACGTGCTGTATGCAATGTGTAGGGTGACGCGACTGGTGACACCACATGATATGGAATGAGAGCACTGTTAGTTGTAAGCATCACAGGGGCTGGGATCGTGCTAGAGAGACCAGACCCAAACAGGACGATTGGGGTGCTTAACCAAAGCATTTGGGCCCAAAGCCTGACAGCATGATAGCGGTGTTTGGTTGGAAACGCAAGTGCATTATATGGAACAAGTCGCCACAGATGTTCTACCCTGCAATCTGGAGGGCCAGAAGACTGTGTTGGTCAGACTTCTGAACATGACCAATCTGATATGGAACAAGTCGCCACAGATGTTCTACCCTGCAATCTGGAGGGCCAGAAGACTGTGTTGGTCAGACTTCTGAACATTGACCAATCTGGTATGACTCCGTGAGCGTCGCATGAACACAACCAATGATAGTTCAACGGGTTACGGAGGCACAAAAAACACCAGACCACCGCAACGTCCAGTCTCTTTGTGACGGTTGCATGCTTCTCAAAAACTGGTTGACGGAAATGATCGGAAATGAGCCATCCGTGCATGTTCGACCAAATGTCACATCTTTACGCGTCCAAATGAATTCAGTAGCCTTAGCGTAGCTTCGGTCTTCCTCGATGTAGTCGCGTTCTCCACAACTACGCACACAACTATTGTTTGAGTGCGAAACAATGCAACTGGGTTCACATGGACTAGCCAGTGCGGCTCGGCATGCGTTTTCACTTGACTATCCCGGATCTGCGGAATGTGAAGTAAAATAGTGAGAGTAAAATATTCACGTCCCAGGTGAAATCTGGCCTGTTACTCAAGCATGACCAGTGCGCGCTCGGTGAATAATCTATAGGGGAGGATAAAGTCAAACTTTCGATTCAACTACCAATACAATGACGGTTGCCGTCGGGCGCGCATTTATCAGAATAAGATTTATGAATTCGGCTGTTCTGTAACACAAATTCACCGTTGAGGTGAAGCGCTTACCACTGAGTTCATTAATTTACTGTTGCGATTCTCAGCAATCGTGTGCATGGTGTCACGGGAATGGAGCATAACCGTATACTATGATAGATAGGGACACTCCACGAGGTTAGCCGTAAGCCACTTGTGGAAATAAGCAGACGTAAACGAGCGCCGGCAACGTAAGTAGGGTACGGGCGGTCTGGCCCGGTAAACGAGCTGGCTGCAAAGGCCGCGACTGCCCAATGAAGGTATCGTTGCAAGGTCTGCTTGAGTGGCTGATAGAGAGGTATTTCTCCGAGAAGGTTCCAGAAGAACTGTCATGATAAGGATTTTGCACGTCACGAAGAGACTGGACCTTACCGTGGTGTGACGGTTTGCGCACCTCAGCGATCCATTGAGCTATACTGGAGAGTGTCC
>NW_008751951.1:546540-554072 GCF_000715545.1 Opisthorchis viverrini
CTTTTCTTTACAATAAGGCTTTCAAATAAGTCATGGCTGTACGGCAGTGAAGCATTGGTGTTGAGCACTGATGTCATGCTGTCGTTGATGATCATGATGATTGCAGGAGTAGATGAGTTTTACTTGGGTATCATAGACTCCCAAGTAGACAACATGAACGGCGTATGAGTCCATTTTTCATGGGACCTTAACCAGACTTCGGGGTGATTTTGAAGCACAGCGACATATGTGGCTGATGGTAAACTGAGTATATCAGATCACTCCCCTCCGAAGGGTACATAAATTATGTTAATAACCACCAACTCCGATCAAAGTAGGAAACCCGGCGACTACATTGTTATCACACAATTCAAGGACTATTGTTAAATGTCACATCAGCATGTTTTTACTCTTCGTAAGCTGCACGAGAATTTCCGCCCACCAAGAGTCGTAAACTCCAAGATTCTCCTTGTTCCGAGGACGTTTTCTTGCCATAAATAGAAACCATCCGCACATAGACCTCTCTGCGAGGCGACGTGCAGATATGTTGGTAATTTTGAAAAGACAGTGTACAGTGAGGCTTGGCGGACAACACTGAAGAAACCTGTGCAGACCAGTTCATGGGTTAACAAAAAGCGAACGGACGTCTCAAAACATAAGGAGCAACCGATACAAGCAGCATTCGTGCCTCCACTGTATATTCAGACATTTTAAGTGAGCCTTTGGAGGTGGACACCATACTGGTAATCGGCCACTCCATACCTGCCCTTCCTTCCAATGTATGGCATTATTTAAGAAGGTTGATGCTTACAAAACCCTTTCTAGTTGCATAGCAGGTGTGCATCGGAAGGTTACTATAACTGAAGGGTTATTACTAATAGTACGTCACTAGTGTTATTACACCGTTTCTTATCGGTAATGCCATGACACTTATTTGGAGTGACCTGGCCCTCCAAACGGATATAAACAAGCAAGACTGAAGGACCCAAAGTCAGTCCTAGTTAGAGCAGGTGAGAAGCCGTCTAAACTAGGGGTTTAGTAACGGCCGACTAAGGCAAACTTACACAACTGCACTCTTACAGAAAGGCGGTGGTAAGTGAAACGCTGTCATCTCTGGAAGCAACCAGCTTAAATGCCCCATTTTGCTGGAGAACACCAGGCGATTACGGCCTTTGGAGGACTTACAGAAACCTTGAGGTGGATATTTGCAAGCAGGCAGTTGAACAAAACGTGGATATTTTCAGACGTTTCCACCTCTTTCATTTTCTTACCACTCGGACTCACCAGGCTCTCCAGTCTGCGAGGGAACAGTCGTATCTGATGAAGTATCGGTTACAACTAGACCCTTAGCAAAGCCAGTTATTAGAGATCCCATGCCTAAATGTGGTTTGGCCGGATGGTGACGCGAACTGTGCGCGGCTTTGAAGCTCTGCCTTTAATGACAATAACCGTCCGACACACCTAAGCGGTAAGATTTCGAAAGAACTGACACGAAGCTTTGTGGCTGTGACTTTACCTGTTCATGTTTGGGAAACCTGGAAATACCTGTGGTTGTACTTTCAAGCAGCAAGACAGCCTTACAGAATGTCACATCGTAGTCATTTGTATATTCTCATCATTCAAAAGCTGATCAGGAGACACTAGAGGCGACCCGGATAAGTTTAGGTGATTTTTGGTTTGCAACCTTTGAGAGAAACTAACCCTGGAGGTGGGTTATGTAAGGACATAATTCGCACCACAAACAGGTGACACTTCTCGTTCAGATTTCTTCTCCTTTGACAGGAACCGCGATAGAATAGGTGGAACCTCTTTAGCATTGCTCGACAGACCTTGAAGGAATACAGGACGTCACATCAAAACTGACGTTAGAGTCGTGTTACCTAATTTGTGGATCAATGTCATGACCGCAGCTTCAGACCGCCTAATGTCTGTGGTACTGGAACGGAAGTTGTATGGATGATTTTAGCTTGGCATCCAAGGAGCTCCTAATTCTCCCACTGACTATCTTGGATGAGTGAAACGAGCCCCTGTGCGAGTACACAGACCATTGGACGGCGATAACGGACGGTTAATTATTTCTTTACCTTTCTTCCTTATTTGCCAAATGACCTGGGTACGCATATTTTTCTATAGCTACAAAAAACAACCGTCCAGATGTAGCACACATTTGGTGCTTAGTTGCCATGTCACCCGAAGGACGCACGAATACCGAGACATGGCCGGGTTGTTCAAGTTTAGACAAGAGCAGTCGAGACACCGGGGTTTGACTGGAAACGCAGACTTGCCGACAATTCAGTTCGCCACTGGTGAGAAATTTTGAGCTACAAAAGAAGCTGCTGGGAGTAAACGGTCTGAATGCTCCGGGCCAACAATACAAAATAGTCCAGTCTATTATAAGAGTCATACTGACTCCACTGTCATAGGAGGAACTGGTCACAAGAAAATAGGTGCTTTAAAGAAGTTCGAGAGATCTATTGTGATTCGGACGAAAACTAACCAATGAGCACGATGACAGGCTCTAGTCCCTACCTGAAGGTGTCACAAATGAACAAAAGTGGAACAACAGCCAGGTCACTGAAGCATAACATGTATAAAAAGAACTACAAGAAGACAAGTGAGGATATCTGGAATGCATGATTGTTACGGCACAGGCTTCACCGGAATGCGGAATGAGACGTATATTTCTTTCAACTTATCGAATCCAGCAAGAACACCAGCACCGGCAATACCACGGAGGATATTGGCAAACGTTCCTTTCATGAAGGACATCGGCCCTTCCTTTCGTAAAATCTGTGCTGCACAGTCCAACGAACTTCGATATTTGACAGCCTGATCTGCAGGAAATTCAATAAAAAAAACATGGAAATTCTTACTGGAAGTCATCATCAAACGCCGTCGAACGGTATCAATGGGATAGGCCAACGTTTCGGATATTATTGTCACTGCATAGCCAAGGATGAAACTAACTGTCAATCCTGCGTTGTCACCAAGAGCAATCGGTTTGATCGTATCATAAAGGCCGAAGTAAAACCCTCGATAGACGATTATCCCAACACAGGACAGACAAAATCCACGGTAAAGACCAGCTATTCCATCCGAACGGAATGTTTTACTACACCAAATGTGACAAAAACGGTGACTTACACATAGACATCAACCAATCCATTGAATTCTCTGGTACCAGCACCTTTCGAGGCGGCTAACGCGTCGTTAGCGAGACGAGTACGCGCATAATCCAGGGAGTAAACAAAAAGCAAGGAGCCGGCTCCCGCTGCACCCCCACTTGCGACGTTTTTATAAAAAGTAACCCAGTAAGTATCTGTCTTTTGCGGGTTGAACAGAACCCTAATATTATCTTTAAACGCGAAATTTAGAGCTTGGGTGGGGAAGTATCTAATGCAGTTTGGAACGTTCCCCCTCCAGAAAGGTATGACTCCTTAAAAATAGGTCTCGAGATCTGATCGCCACTTTACCTTCAGTCTTGAATGTCCTTATCGTGCAGTCAATCATACCAGTGTACGGCTTATCCAGCCGTCCTTGTTTCATCATCTCATCCTGATTCTGAATCATCAACTTCACCCGTTCAATCGGAGCCGAAACAGTTTTCGAAATGACGGCCGCTGTGCCACTAAGAACGGATGTCTCCAAAAAGTTGAGCTCAACATCGCGAACGCTGACAGTTTTCGAAGCGGCCGCCATCACGGATTCAGCAAGCGCCCATACGAATGCAATGCCGATAGGAGAGCGCTTCTGAAACCTGACTAGATAGGGAGTCAAGGTCGCCGCTGGCTATTCGCACAATGAGATTGGTTTCTCGAAAGCTACGGCATTTTCAGACTTGCCACTTCATATTGCAAATTGTCTGTGTATAATGTATATGCTCCTGTATTATTGAAAATCATTTGCCATGGCGATTTGTTTAAGTGAGCGTATTCTCAAGGTCAATAAACACCGCCGACTGTGAATACGTTACCTGATGATAAAAAATCGCGAACTGTGGAAAAGGGTGACTCACATACAATAAACGCAACTTTCAAGTATTTTTCACCGGAACAAATTTCCTCAACATTCTAGAATCTAAATGGCCTTTGGAGATGCATCATATGCGTAGGCGCTTTCGTGCAAACAAATTTTGGTCGATGATTCTTTGTTGCCAGTAAAAATTCCGTAGTGCTCGCTAATTATTTGCTAAACATCGTGCACGTTTGCTGGCAAAAACCAGAGTTTTCCATTATAGGTTGCGAACTATGCTAGAAAGACCTCCAGGTTTATCGATAAGGAACATGGAAAATACGTCAATCATAGCGGACAGCTGAACGATCTTAACCGACGCATACGACTAACATGCAGCTTGGGGTACAAGATGCCTAACTAACTAGCCACATAGAGCCTACGTTGATAATACCAGGCAGCTGAACGATCTTAACCGACGCACACGACTAACATGCGGCTTGGGGTACACGACTCACGCCCATCCATCAGTAACGGAGGAAAGGCTCAAAATGGACGTCATGAAATTTTGAGATATATTGTTCTTTTTGAAGTTTACATATGTCCTTCTGGGAGGCGCATTTTCTTCTTCGTGAGGAGTGTTCATTTGGCCTTTGAAGTCCCGAAATGAGAGGAAGATATAATTCAGGTTATCGAAATATCACCATAAGGCGGGCGGCCGACAAACAGGTAGAGATACTTATCCCAAAATTCACTGCAGCGACTATGTTGTTGTAGACGCCTATTCACACAGTGCCATCTTCAGCGATTATTTCGCATGCCTATTTACTGCACCTCTCAAAAAATACGATATTTACATATAACGCATAGGACCCCAGTAACAGACAAACTTTTCGGAGCCGATGGGTCACACGAAATCATCTTCGTCTCTTTCATCTAGCTGACGCTTTACAGAGTTAGTCGTAGTCGTCAGACATTGACTCACGGCTGTCGAGTAGTTCCTCTGTGGACCCGAAAACTCCGACGTACACAAACTTACGGGACACACTGTGCTGGGAATCTGTGCTTCGGTCCCGGTCAACATCGAAAGATGCCCTCTTTGCGGACGGGGTAGCAAGCACACCTCTGCGTTTTCGGGATCGGCCCGGAGCTAAGAACCAAAAGTGATTTATTTTCATGTAGGTTCACCTTTGGGACAGGCTTGAAAACCACCACACAGTGGGCAGGGTTCACCGTCACAACAGTCGGCGTGATATGACACGCGATCCGTTGTACACCAGCGGTCACTGGTAGCAGTAGGCCGGTCACGGAGCACACAGAACCCAAAGTCAGTGTTTCAAGACCTCCATCTGGGTTGATGTGCAGCATCCTCGACCACCAACTGCAGGTGGTCGGTTGCAGACTTTGAGGCTTGACGCAGCAGGATTTGTCCCCGAACAATCAACCACTGAAATATGGCGCTGGCCCTCCTGGGTTCCAGCCTCTGAAGCTTATCCATCACCCGATTCAGTTGTTTACAAAGACCGTCGAAAGCTGTCGGTGGTGGTTTGGGAACAAGTGTAAGGGTACGCTTTTTTCCGGTAGGTTGGTCGGTTGGAAAGCAAGCTAATAAAAGGTCAATGATGAATAGTTCTTACTGCTCGGAACGGACTGATCTCGAAATACAGAGAACAGGTGTACGCATCGCCACATCGCCTGATAGAAAGGGCAAGTGCATTCTCCAGCACAGGTGTCGACAGTCTGGGAGCATCTGGGTGTTTGCATCACAAGCTATAAGTCAGTTTACGCAGCTCGACCTCACCTTGTTTGTTCCGACACTTTCATACGGCAGTCGCAGACCCAAGTGCCTCAAAACGAGAGAGCAAGCATATGTCGTCATTCGACAGACTACGTTTAGAACGTAGGCGTCACCCTCCAGGATTTGCTGCATGTCGCAATGGTACAACGTATACATCTCCCGCATGAGCCACTCGGCGTGCCGGGACACCTTTTCAATGGCATCTTCCAACATGTCGGAGTGGTGCACCCGATCTTTAAGGCGCCCTTTTGCATTCTCCAGTCCGTTGTTGGTCACATTACCAAAATTATCCATTCCGGACTGCGCGTGTATGACACATTTTCGGGTGATGTACAGCTATCGAGCCCTAAGATAGGAGAGAAATCGGGGATCGATTCGGTGCAGTAGCTGTAGATCTTGTCGGAATCTGTGTGCTTGAAATACGAAGAACATAAAGCCTACTGTACAGCATTGTCCAGGTGAGCCATACGGTGAAATGTGTGCTGGCTGTTCGCAGAATGTGTCTATGACCAAAAAGACGTGGAAAATAAATGATACATACGGGCTTCCTGATGGCTTTGCGGACATGAAAGTAGCAAAGCATAACGTCATCCACCACAAACGGCCGCACCTCAGATGACGGCGTTCCATATTTTAGCAGAGCCTTGCATGTACCCAACTCGTTTTCTGTTAGGCGTCGATTGACTGGAAGCCGGTCGTAAAGAAATTTTGACAGTTTCTGGTTGTGTTCCAGAAAATAAGAGGTCACTACCAGTTGCTTCCTTTGCCTCCGCAGACAAAACCGCACTAGACAGCTGGTGTTTCGCGTACTTTTTCATTAGAAAATACGCTCGGATTACTAGCTTCTTCGGATTCCACAGCATTCCGTTGGCCTTGGAGGGTGCCTGCTGCATTTGTAGTACACCCATTCATAACGCAAAATAACGTTGGTGCTTCGATTACTGGATGAACGCACAAGTATCAGAGAGTTATCCGTCGTGTATTCATTTAAAGTCTTATCAAATGCCGTGAAGGATGAAAATGATACCCACAAATTTTTCAATGAAAGCCACTTCCGAAGCCATAGGAGACGAAGTTCAAAGCCGAATGTGAGCCCATAATTTACAAAAGAGATCGATTAAAACAAATCGCAAAAACTGACGGCAGATGAGGGGGATGTCCAGTCTGAGCTTATATGCAAAGAAGTGCAACATTTTGACGTCAAAGTTTTTATTTCGCCCGCAGGGGTTTTGCAAAAAAATGCATTGTGCATCGAGCCACTGGCGTCAAGGTCAGGATCTGAAAATGATGCACAGCGGGCACATAACCGAGCATTGGTGGTGTTACCTCAATTGTTGACGAAACGTTTGCAGTCCAGATATCAATGTGGGCAACCTATAAGTGCAGGTTTGCAAAGAACAGCGAAACGCAGGCTTACGGACCGTTCATTTGTCGATTCCGGAAACGACTCCAATTCCCGTATCCGCTAAATTAGGGATGGGAGCGGGCTTTTACCACATACAATGCTGGTACCACGAAATTCTGAGTATTACGTGTGCCCAGAATGTGAGGCACGACAGGGGAGTTAACGGACAGTTGTGGAGGTAATGCGTTTGATGTCAAGCTGATTTACAGGGCGAACGGAACTTAAATCTGATCGTCTGAAAGGTTGTTCTTTGGTGTAACATCTATGAAATAGAAAAGGTCCCAGGCTGGTTGGTTGTCCTTGCGATGTTCGAGGATTTTGAAAGCATCATCGGGAATTAGTTAGCAGGAATGCTGAAAAAGCATATCATGGGTTCTGCGGGAAAGAAACTGGAAAGTG
>NW_008751951.1:557315-558941 GCF_000715545.1 Opisthorchis viverrini
GTGCACTGCGTACACCTCGATTGACTATTGGGAGTCTGTCACCAAACCCATGAACACCACTTAATGAGGTCAATCTCTACTTCTTTCTGCGGCAAGATAGTGCCTGCAAGACCCTGGAGGCCTTACGCGTAAAGAGGCACAGTCAACCAGACATGAGCGCTGATTATGCAGCTGCACCATATAGTTGTTCGAAACTATAATAGGTATTCTTCCTGGTCAAATATGGGAAACCACCCAACGAACTCTCAGATTTACTGGATGGAGTGCATCCGAACGGATTGATTTGCTCAACCCATGTGGTAGCTTGATGAATTTAGGTGGGACTTCTAAGAATGAGAATATTTTTACGAAATGCTGGATACCAGAGGCCTAAGCATATCTCCGGTGAGCGACGCCATTATCTCTGAGGATACATATCTTACTGGATAAATAGAACGCTCAAACCACTTAAACAGGGACTGTAATTAGTCAATTGCAGTTTCTCATCATGATTCCAAATCTTCAGTGAAGAATTGTAAACCCATATGGCTTCGGAGCCACCTAGGTGCTCCCTGCTCTCTTGGAAGATGAAGGTAAAATTCCGTCGTCGGTTGCCTTACTTATGTATATATGTGGTTATGTCCAACAAACATGTTGTTTGCTTTGATTTTTGTTAGACTTTGTTACTCAGCGGCAATGCAGTTTTATTCCGAAGGAAGAACATTACGCCAATTATTGGGATTATCGAACCACGATCTGCCTTCACGCATGAGAACGGTGAGATGTGATCTTCCCATATTTTTGTAGACAGAAGGAACAGAAATTACATTTTAACCTGATAATGTTTAGTCTATCCTGAATGGATGACCCCTGCGGCGTTTTGTACCTTCATTTTGCTTCCATTATAACACTGNTTTCGTTGATGACCACATCTTGGAGCAGCCGGGCCAAATCGCGGATAGAATCCATGAACCCTACCCGGGTAACCCCGTAAACCCCGTCTTTCGCCTTACACCTACCACTTCTACAGATTCCGATCCGACCTTGCTTCCATGTCGCAACTACAAACTAAAGTTGATAATTTGACCGATCGCCTACAACTATCGGAGATCAACACGACCAAGCTAAGTTCACGATCTCAATCATTGTCTCGCGCCTGTCTCTCCTGTTGCCGGTATCACCAGCAGGAGGCGCCTAACCAAAACACCAAATCAACCGGCGGACGAGGGTACACTAAACGCCTCGGTGGTATCATCATCCTCAAGCACGCAAATGCCAACCGCCTTGTTCCTCCAAGCCGCGTCCCAACACCCCTTCAAACACCCCGGTCAGTCGGTAACGGTGACGACTGTCTGTGGACCTCCTAGCATTAGTCGCCTATTCCACATCATCGATCCTTCAAGCGGTCTGCGTTTCCTCTTAGCTACGGGGGCTGAAGTTGGTTTGCTACCACATAAGAGTCCGCTTCCTGATTCTGCTTCTTATTAGTTAAAAGCCGCTAACGGCACCCGCATCGCTACATACGGCAAACTTTCTCCCACCCTTGACCTCGGATTGCAACGTGCGTTCAAGTGGATTTTCCCTTTGGCCGACGTCCAAACACCCATCATCGGTGTGGACTTCCTGACCCACTACAACCTATCTGCC